>NC_041388.1:433819018-433845454 GCF_002162155.2 Triticum dicoccoides
CCCATTAATTTGGTCAACAAAAGTACCTCCCCCGTTCACAAATATATGACGGTTCAACTCTTTTGTAAATCGGATGTATATAGATTATAGACACATTTTAGTTTGTTTGATCGCTCATTTGAGTCCGTATATAGACCATAGTAAAATATCTAAAACATCTTATATTTGTGAACAGAGGGAGTAGTTGTATGTCAGAGAGAACATCATCAAATCCATATTCAACAGAAATTTTCAGTGGTACAACTTTTCTGGCATATTACTATATTAACTAAACTGTGGTCAATTTTGGAAAACACGTGCATGCCTTGAAAACCAGGATGGAGGGCGTAGATGTTTTTAGAGGAATTCATAGAAGTTAGTAATGATATATGATGAGGACTTGAGAAACACTAAAACACATGATATTCCGTGACCTACGCAAAAGGGACCAAATTCAAATAAATAGTGCTTGTAAAAGCAATGTACATGATATAAATTCATCTTTATTTTGTATATATCACATAAAGTCTTGATGATGTACATTATACTGCATGAAGTTACTTCCATAATTATTTCTTATATTTTTACAAACTCTAAAAGTAGAAAATGGACGTGAGAGAATATGAATTGTGTCGAAGTTACAATCCGGCTATAATAATCCTCCCATAAACAATTACGAAGAGGGGTTAGCTCCTGACTAACTGCTTTTGCCCTGCAAAAAGAAAAACTTAATTGCTTTGGGCAAGAAGAAATATATGTTATGTCCATTTTTTAGGATATGTTATGTCTATTGTTGTTATACAGTAGTAGTGGTTGTCCCTTCAGCACCAAACCGACCCATTGTATTTGCTCGACTGTCTGCCTGAGATGATACAAACACAACAACACAAGGATATTTCACAATGTCTTCCATCTGTTTTTAGGTAACTACTCCAGCTTCCATGCCAAGTAAAGATATAGTGGTTTTTGTGCAACTAGTTCCCGGTGCAATCCATATCCCCTCTGCTCCAATTTTTTAACCTTTTCTATATATTGTTTCAAAAAAAGTGAAGTAATTGATACTCTCTCTATCCTGGTTTATAAGGTTGGATGCATTTAAAAATAAAATTACCCATTAATTTGTTCAACAAAATAGTTATATATATTTATATCTATACCCCTACTAATAAAAGGGCTATTGCTTCTTACCACCGTAAGAGTTTGAACTCAGGACCTCAATTGTCGTGGAGAGCCGCAGCAACCAGCTGAGCCATCTATAGAACATGTTCAATTATCCCACCTCGCTGCTTTAGACATGATTCTACCAGTTTATAGGACCGCAGCTTCCCTGTAATATCAGCAGGGCGTCTTAAAAGGAGAGTGGGAATAGACTTGAGGCTAAACGGAATTGTGGGCTGTCTTTCACGGCATTAATGGAAGGAACTATGAATGCATATAGCTTGGAGGAACGGAGGCAACCACCTTGCCGGAACTGCATAGGGTGAGATGTGGATCTCGATGGGGGACATTGGCGAGTCTGGCGTCCAGAGCTACAGGAAGCGCGGCGCCGAGCTAGCCGTCGCTCCTCTCCGCGGCCTCGAACTGTGACTGCCGCCGGCGCATCCGAAGCTAGGCCCGCTCCCCGAACATCATGGTGAGACCCTTTGCCCTCGGCGCCGACGCCCCGGAGTGTTTCGAAAAAGCCAGCGACCCGTGCACTCCACATGCGGGGGTGCATGGAATCAAACGAGCAGGAGCAGCGCGGTTGCTACGGTCTGCACGACCTCCGACCGACCGCATAAACGCGGGGTCGCGGGCGTGGACCCAGAGGCCAAACACACCCAGGCTCCTAGAAGAGAAGATTGGCCGTCTAAGTGTATCCATGTGAAGAGATAAAAGTCTTCTCTGGAAGGGTCCACGTGCTTGAGCATAACCATTCAAAAATGGGAAATCAAATACATACTTTTAGGAACGCGGATGGGACGAATAAAATGCATACTAAAAGCAGGATGGACTGATTGCCAACTCTCATGCTCCCATGTAATCCCTTTATTTCTAAATATAAGTTTTTTTAGAGATTTCAATATGAATTACATACGGATGTATATAGACATATTTAAAATGTAGAGACACTCATTAAGTATTATATAAGGTCCAAAATGCAAATGCAATATCTTTATAAGTGTATGTGTCACTCATCCTAATATACTCACACATGTAAAATAAGTGAATATATGATCTACCACTTGCTATTTGCTTACAAATCATGACACATAATTTTTGGTTTTTATCGACTTATATCTATATGGGTTCATGAAAAGGGAGTAAATTTCCCAGTAAGACTACTCTAACCTTTTGCTACGTCTATACAAGATGTGCTTGGTGGACCATGAAGATGACAACAATTTTTCACACATCTTCCCTCTGCTTGGTGGTCATGCCAGCAGGAGTAAGATGTGTTGGTTCGCTACGGCGGGAGCATCAGATGGGTGAGTGTTGCGCCATCATCTTGTGGACAGGGGCGGAGCCAGGATTTGGACATGAAGGGGGCGAGCAAGATAATAATCGTTCTAGAGGCACAATATCTCAAAACTGGGCCAAGATTCCTCTTATATCTTGTGCTTCCAATTCTACTTAGTCCTGAAATGTCTACTCATGCCACAGTATGTTGATCATCTGTTTGCATAGCAATTGTATTGGGATCAGAACTATCATCTACCATAGGTTGATCCTCAAGTGGATTTGCATGTTTAGTAATATTTGAGCGGCTTGAAAACTGAATCTATTTTTAGTTTATTCTGTTGGATTGTGGATGGGCTTAGGCCCATATAAGACACTAATCCCTGGTTAATCTTGAGGCCCATGTATGAGATGGCAGGTGGTGGGAAGTTTAGTCCCACCTTGCTAGTTGAGAAGAGTTGAGACTCCTTTATAAGGGCTGCTCTACCACTTGCCATTGGGAGCTTGGGAAGAGGAGTGGTACACGCGCGCTCCTCCTCCTCCTCCGCCCGCCTCGCCATGACGCACGCACGCCGCGGGTTGCGGGAATGAGCCGAAGCTTATTTTTGCCGCTCAGCAATGAATTAATTAATCAGAAATTAATTAACGAGTCGCTAACATGTGGGCTACTGTCCAAGACGTTGGACTGTGGGCTGACTTTCGTTGCCGGGATTCGTCGACTCCCTTGCCGAGGGTGCGACCCTTGCCGGAACCCGCGTATTCGTCGACTCCCTTTCCGGGAACAACGACTCCCTTGCCGGGAATGGGCCGACTCGGTCGTGGGCCTCGGCAAGGCCCACGACTTTCTTCCTTACGGACTATATAAGAAGGCTCTGGCCAGTGAAGTAACCTAGTTCGTTTCACTCACTCCCTCTCGCGTGACCTAGCCGTCATCTACTGTTCCTCACTCTGTGCTGCCTCCGGCGATCCCATCCCGACGACCGCGTGCACGGCTGGTCGGGAGAGTAGGTGCCTCCGGAACCCTGTCGTTCGAGATCCTGCCCGGGAGAACGGTAATAAGGTTTTTGGGGAGCGTCTTGACGCGACTGCTCCCGATCCGTCCCCAACTCTGTTCGTCTCTGCTTCCACTACTTCCTCTGCATCGACACCATGGCCGATGACGCCGCCGCTAAGAAGAAGGCCACAGACGACGCCGAGGCTGCTGCTGCAGCCGCCGCGTTGGCCTGGCCAACCGGAGGGTATGATCTGTTCATCCCTCGTTTACTCGTACTTATGCTAGCCGTATATGTGTTGCTCATAGAAGGTTCAATTCTATGTTCTGCACGTACTAGTATGCTTAGGTATCGCTATGAGATGCATACCTTTTGTGCCATGCTTACTGTTTACTCGTGGATAAGTCTAATCGGAAAAGTGCTAATATTTCCAACAATCCAAAAACCTTATTTTAGGCACTTTCCGATTCAAGGCTTTGCTGCTACTCTGAAACTGGAAAAGTTTACCGGGACCCATTTTAGGGTTGGCTGATTAGGACCACCTTGTGGCTCACAGCGATGAACGTGTTCTGGGTTGGTGGTGTGTCCCTCACAGAAACGATTGCTCCTGAACAGGAGAAGGCGTTTAGGGAGGCAACCATAATCTTTCTGGGAGCAGTTCTGAGTGTGATTGGAGACAAGTTGGTTGACACCTATATTCATATGGGCATTGCCAAAAACTTGTGGGATGCGCTCGAAGTCAAATTCGGTGCAACTGATGCTGGCAGTGAGTTGTATGCCATGGAGCAGTTCCATGATTATAGGATGGTTGATAACCGTTTTGTACTGGACCAGGCTCATGAGATATAGTGCATTGCTAAGGAGCTGGAGCTCCTGAAGTGTGAGTTACCGGACAAGTTTGTCGCGGGTTGCATTATTGCAAAACTCCCTCCTAGTTGGAGGAACTTTGCTACTTCTCTCAAGCACTTGAGACGTGAATTCTCTGTTGAGGATGTCATTGGTCATCTCAGTGTTGAGCAGAACTCGAGAGCAAATGACTCACATGTGAAAGGGACAGAGGGTTCTTCTAGCGCCAATGTGATGCAGAAGAACTTCCACAAGTTCAAGGGAAAAAACTCTGTCCAGCAGAATACTACCTTTAAAAAGAAGGGTAAGAAGAAAGACAAAAGGAGAGATGGCTGCTTTACTTGTGGTTCAGATGAACATTGGGCAAACAAGTGCCCAAACAAGTACAAGAAGCCAGCACAGGACTCCAAGTCTGTGAATGTCACTCTGAGCAACAATGATGCAGCATCTGGGTATGGTAATCTGTTTACCATACTTTCAGTCTGTCAGTCCACCGATTGGTGGATTGACACTGGGGCCAATATTCATGTGTGTGCTGATGTGTCTTTCTTTTCTTTCTACCAGGTCGCACGAGATTGTTCCGTCCTGATGGGGAATGGCTCGCATGCTTCTGTTCATGGTGTTGGCACGGTAGATCTGAAGTTTACTTCGGGAAAGATCGTGCAACTGAAGAACGTGCAGCATGTCCCTGCCATAAAGAAGAATCTCGTTAGTGGCTCCCTTCTATGTAAAGAAGGGTTTAAGTTAGTATTTGAGTCTAACAAAGTAGTTGTATCTCGGTATGGACTATTTGTTGGAAAAGGATATGATTGTGGTGGTTTGTTCCGCCTTTTCATGGAGGATTTCTGTAATAAAGTCGTGAACCAAATTCATTCTAATGTGAACGAATCTGAGGTTTGGCATTCACGTCTTTGTCACATAAATTTCGGTTGTATGACGCGGCTAGCTAAGATGGATTTAATCCCGAGTTTCACTTTAGCCAAAGGCTCTAAGTGCCATGCATGTGTGCAAGCTAAGCAACCTCGTAAGCCTCACAAGCTTGCGAAGGAGAGACACCTGACACCTCTAGAGCTCATACATTCAGATCTCTGTGAGATGAATGGTGTGTTGACTAAAGGTGGAAAGAAATACTTCATGACTCTGATTGATGATTCCACTAGATTCTGCTATGTGTATTTGTTAAATACTAAGGATGAGGCTCTACACTACTTTAAAGTTTATAAGGCTGAAATTGAGAACCAACTTGAGAAGAAAATAAAACGAGTCCGGTCTGATCATGATGAAGAGTACTTTTCTAATGAGTTTGATTTATTCTGTGTGGAACATGGTATTATTCATGATAGGACGCCTCCCTACTCACCCCAGTCAAACGGGGTTGTCGAACGGAAAAACCGTACTCTAACTGATTTGGTTAACGCCATGTTAGATACATCGGGTTTATCCAAGGGATGGTGGGGGGAGGCTGTATTGACATCTTGTCATGTCCTGAATAAAGTTCCCAAAGGATAATGAGACTACTCCCTATGAGCAATGGGAAAAGAAAAGAACTACACTCTCTTACTTGCGCACTTGGGGCTGTTTGGCGAAAGTCAACGTGCCGATAATCAAAAAGCGCAAGTTGGGACCAAAGACCGTGGACTGTGTTTTTTTGGCTATGCCAAGCATAGCGTGGGCTATAGATTTCTAGTGGTGAAATTTGAGGTACCTGACCAGAAGGTCGGTACAATTATAGAGTCTAGGGATGCTACATTCTTTGAGGATATTTTCCCCATGAGAGATATGCAAAGCAATTCTAGACTGGAATCTGATGAGACTCCTGAACCTGCTATTCCGATGGAATATTATGAACATAAAAGTGATAAGAGTTCCACGGAGGATGACGAGGAAACTCTTGTTAGGAGCAAGAGACAGAGGACTGCAAAGTCTTTTGGTGATGATTTCCTCGTGTACCTCGTGGATGATGATACTCCCAGCTCCATTTCAGAAGCTTATGCATCTCCGGATGCTGACTACTGGAAGGATGCGGTCCGTAGTGAGATGGATTCCATCTTGGCTAACGGGACATGGGAGATCACTGATCGTCCTTATGGTTGTCGACCATTAGGATGTAAGTGGGTGTTCAAAAGGAAGCTTAGGCCCGATGGTACTGTTGAGAAGTACAAGGCTAGGCTTGTGGCCAAGGGTTATACCCAGAAATAAGAAGATGATTTCTTTGACACTTATTCACCTGTGGCTAGACTGACAACCATTTGAGTGTTACTCGCTTTGGCTGCCTCGCATGGTCTTCTCGTTCATCAGATGGACGTTAAGACGGCTTTCCTTAACGGAGAGCTAGACGAGGAAATTTACATGCAACAGCCGGATGGCTTTATAGTAAATGGTCAGGAAGGAAAGGTGTGTAAGCTAGTGAAATCTTTGTATGGCCTGAAACAAGCGCCTAAGAAATGGCATGAGAAGTTCAACACTACTCTGACATCTGCTGGCTTTGTTGTGAACGAAGCTGACAAATGTGTATACTATCGCTATGGTGGGGGCGAAGGAGTTATACTGTGTCTGTATGTCGATGACATACTGATATTTGGGACCCACCTCAAGGTCATTGAGGAGGTCAAGTCTTTTCTATCTCACAACTTTGAGATGAAGGACCTGGGTGTGGCTGATGTTATCCTGAACAAAGCTACTGAGAAATTCTGAGGGTGGAATTACACTTTTGCAATCCCACTATGCTGAGAAGATTTTGAGCCGTTTTGGATATTCGAACTGCAAACCTTCTGCAACATCATATGATCCTAGCGTGCGGATTCGAAAGTTCGAAGGCACGGCTGTAGATCAATTGAGATATTCTCAAGTGGTTGGTTCACTGATGTACCTAGCATGTGCTACTCGTCCTGGCATCTCATTTGCTGTGTGCAAACTGAGCCGGTTTGTTTCCAATCCGGGAGATGTGCACTGGCATGCTATTGAGCGAGTGATGCGTTATTTGCAAGGTACTGCGAACTATGGAATTCACTATTCTGGGTACCCGACGGTACTTGAGGGGTATAGTGATTCGAATTGGATATCTGATGTTGATGAGATGAAAGCCACAAGTGGACATGTCTTCACACTTGGTGGTGGTGCTGTTTCCTGGAAGTCTTGCAAGCAGACGATCTTAACCAGATCGACTATGGAAGCAGAACTCACAGCATTAGACACATCATGCGTCGAAGCAGAATGGCTTCGAGAGCTTTTGATGGATTTGCCGGTGGTTGATAAACCAGTGCCGGCTGTCCTTATGAACTGTGACAATCAAACAGTGATTGCCAAGGCTAAGAGTTCAAAGGACAACATGAAATCCACAAAGCACATAAGAAGAAGATTGAAATCTGTCAGAAAATCAAGAAACTCCGGATTAATTGCGTTGAATTACATCCAGACGGCTAAGAATCTGGCAGACCCTTTTACGAAAGGGCTATCACGGATTGTGATAGAAAATGCATCGAGGGAGACGGGTATGAGAGCCACGTAAGTTGCCATGGGGCTAACCCAACCTATGTGATCGGAGATCCCGTGAATTAGGATATGGGAAAACAATACAACGGTCAACTGAGGAGAGTATCCTTAATTAACCCACTCCGTTGGAGATGCACAATACTCTCAATTCTGTAAGGCAGGCTGACTTTTGTCTTAATGTGTTCCAAATCTTGTGTAAGCAAGATGCTAACCTACAGAGCATTCTTTGGAGGAACACACCTATGTGAGCCCGACTGCTGGTCACAGTCTATGAGATTGGGTAATCTCTATTAAGCTCATGAGAAGGTACAGAGTATGACTAATAAGCTCCACCCGTGGGGTTTAGCATGTATCAGCTGACAATAGGCGAAACTTCTGCACGCCAAACTAATAATTCAAGGCATAGTCCATTGTTTAGTTGTGAAGAAGTCTAATCCTGTTGTTCTAGGTGGAAGTTCAACTTAACAGTTTCCACTAAAAATTCTGGTATATCAAACATTGTTTGGAATAGTTGACAAACTTATATGCCTCGAAATCTGGTGGGGGATTGTTGGATTATGGATGAGCTTAGGCCCATATAAGACACTAATCCCTGGTTAATCTTGAGGCCCATGTATGAGATGGCAGGTGGTGGGAAGTTTAGTCCTACCTTGCTAGTTGAGGAGAGTTGAGACCCCTTTATAAGGACTGCTCTACCACTTGCCATTGGGAGCTTGGGAAGAGGAGTGGTACACGCGCGCTCCTCCTCCTCCGCTGCCCGCCTCGCCTAGTCACGACGCGCGCGCGACGCGGGTTGCGGGAATGAGCCGAGCCGAAGCTTATTTTTGCCGCTCAGGAATGAATTAATTAATCAGAGATTAATTAACGAGTCGTCGACTCCCTTGCCAGGACCCGCGTATTCGTCGACTCCCTTGCTGACCCTTGCCGGGAACAACGACTCCCTTGCCGGGAGTCGTGGGCCTCGGCAAGGCCCACGACGAGGCTCGCGACTTTCTTCCTTACGGACTATATAAGAAGGCTCTGGCCAGTGAAGTAACCTAGTTCGGTTCACTCACTCCCTCTCGCGTGACCTAGCCGTCATCTACTGTTCTTCACTCTGTGCTGCCTCCGGCGATCCCATCCCGACGACCGCATGCACGGCTGGTCGGGAGATCAGGTGCCTCCGGAACCCTGTCGTTCAAGATCCTGCCCGGGAGAATGGCAATAAGGTTTTTGGGGAGCGTCTCGACGCGACTGCTTCCGATCCGTCCCCAACTCTGTTCGCGTCTACTTTCACTACTTCCTCTGCGTCGACACCATGGCCGACGCCGCCGCCGCTAAGAAGAAGGCCACAGACGACGCCGAGGCTACTGCTGCAGCCGCGTCGTTGGCCTAGCCAACCAGAGGGTATGTTCTGTTCATCCCTCGTTTACTCGTACTTATGCTAGACATATATGTGCTGCTCATAGAAGGTTCGATTCTATGTTCTGCACGTGCTAGTATGCTTAGGTATCGCTATGAGATGCATACCTTTTATGCCATGCGTACTGTTCACTCGTGGATAAGTCTAATCGGAAAAGTACTAATATTTCCAACATATTCTTCCTCCTCACCCTTTAATTATTGAAACATTAAGCAATAAGTGAAATTAGATTTCTAAATCACAACCTTACTGCATCTAACTAGTAACTTAACTTTAGTTCAAAGAATGTATAATCGTGATTCATAAAGATTCAACTTAATTCCTTGAAGTTAACCTGTTGATGTATGATGGCGGCCGGTGAAGCAGACAAGCAGCCATGTCTCTCGTGGATTCAGGTACTGCTGGAGTGGAGTACTTGACTGCCCTCTGCGGCTCATCCTCGATAACGGCGGATAGCGGCGAGAGGCGACGGCGCAGGGACTTCCGTCCGGCGCCACCAGACCTATAAGCCACAAATGTAATTACGGGAAGGATATGAAATTTTCCTGCTTGATCCAACGGCTGCACATAATCCGATTTTTCTGATGCGTGCGTACAACTAGTGATTAAGTTATGCCTTTTCTCATATTGGGCCTTTGGGCTGGAAAGTTGCGACGTCATTAGCATGATTAGGCCTCCTTTGGTTTGTAGGATTTTTGTAGGAATTTCATAGGATAGGGTTTTTGTAGGAAAAATTCCTTTAGAGCCCTTTGGTTTGTAGGAATGGAATCCTATTCCTATGGAGGAATTCTTCCTATCCTCCACATTTCATAGGACAATAAACATTAGCCTAGACTCAATGGAAAAAATCCTATGAAGTAAATCAAATGACATCTTCTTTCCTATTCCTACTCATAGGATTTGAGATGCATGCCATCTTATTTCCTATGACTTTTCTATTCCTATGATTTTCCTACCCTATGAACCAAAGGAGGCCTTAAATGGTATTACTGCCTGTAACGAAACCCCCCAACCTCACAGGGGGGCGAGGCGATGGGGGGTGTCTGACCCTGCTCGCACCCCCTGTCTCCGCCCCTGCTTGTGGAGAACGTGTACAAGATGTGTGTAGTGCATGATATGCCATCACGTCTTTATTGACGATCCAGTTATCGCTTGTCACTAAAGCGTTCCTTTTCTGGGCACCATCAGATAGAAGTTCGCGTCGCTGAGGAGTGAAGGTCTTGACTCTTGAGACACTATTATTAGGGATAGAGTGTGTGATATTCTCCCGTTGCAACACACAGGCCTTTTTCCTAGTGTAATAAAAAAATCATTACATTCACATTATAGAGAAATTCTCAGTGGTATAATTTCTCTAGAATATTGTTCTATTAACTAAATTATGGCCATTTTTTTAAAATGCTTGCAAGTCTATACAAACCAGGATGGAGGGAGTAGATTTTTTTTAGAGTTCATATAAGTTAGTCATTCTATATCATGTGGACTTGCAAAGCACTAAAAATATATGATCATCTATGACCTACAAAAAATATCAAATTCAAATGAATAGTATATGTGGTTGGATGATTAGGAAGACAATGGTATCCTCCGCCTATCAGGATTCAAGTCCTAAGCTTAACATTGATGCTTGCATTTTTCTAGATTTATTTCAGTCTTTCCGGCCTCACCTTTGCTTGTGCTCGTTCCTGCAGAGAACACGTTACCGAAAAAGGCTTTCACCCCAGCTTTATATATAAAGCAACGATCAACCACAACCCAAGTACAAACGCTTGCCACCATAACACACGCACGCACTCAAGGCAGGATACATAGGTGCTGAGCGCAGCAATACCACCCCTAGCACTACAAGAGCAATCGGGGTCCTCCACGTGAGAACGCTACCGCGAAGAGATGAAGCCGCATACAACAAACTGTGTGCTCCAAGGCGGCGCCATCAAGAAAGTTGCGACACCAAAGCGCCGCCATCGCCCGACCCGAGGATCGATCATAGTTTCTCTCAGAGCAACAAGACGACCAATGAGAGCCGCGACGACACCTTCAAGAAGGAAACGAGCTATGCCGCCGCCGGTCCGTTAGGATAGATCAGGTTTTCATCCCGGCCAACACTAACCGCCACCGAACGCCACACCCCGGTGACCACGCCACCCACACGGCCATGGCCACTAGGCATCACCGCAGAACTACCACCAGGGTTGGCGCCCCGACATCCAAGACATTGATACCACCTCACTAGAGACCCGTCTCTTACCCCAACCAAAGATACGAGCGGAAATGACCCGCCCTTTGCACCCTTGGGCAGCCCCCAACACCGAGACACAATAGGCCGGCCAAAACTGGCCTCCATCGACCTGTCCTACGACACCGGCGCGAGACGAGGTCGATCCAGTTGTCGAGCGCGAGACGGGGCCGGTCCTGCTGCCGGGCGTGAGACGAGCTCGGTCCTGCTGCCGAGCGCGAAACGGGTGATGCATCGAGGCTGGTGGAAGGCCAGCCCTTCGACAAAGGTAGCGACCGGATGACGAAGAGAGGGATCGAAGGTTGAAACGGGCCACCTACAAACGAGCCGACGCCGGAAAGCCAGCCGCCGCCGCAGCCGCAGCCGGCCCGCTGAGCTGTCGTGATGCCGGCTCGGCGAATGGAAGCCTCCATACCCAGAGGGTTGAGCCACCTCACCACCGCCACCCACAGCCAGAGCAGCAGCCACGCAGGGCCAGTGCCCCAACCCGCGTCGCCCGCCGGAAACAAAGCGTCAGATCCGGTTGGCACGCTATACCACCATCACCACCAAGCCGCCAGCGTCGAGCAAGCACCACATGCACGGGTGGATTCAGGCCAGCCCCCGCAGCGGTTGGCCGCATCACCCAGGCCCGCGTGCACTACAGCCGCCGTGCGAGAGGACGGAGCCACGCCGCTGTCGGCCCGGGCCGTGAAAGTTGACACCCATGAGATCTGGCCGAAGACCAGCCACCTCCGCGTGCACCACTCACCACCGTGCCGTGACGCCCACCACATCGATAGCGCACCTTTGCGCCGCGGCGCCTGTCTCCCGCACCACGTCCAAGCCAGCGGAAGCCGATTCGTGTTGACCCCGTCCTGCGTGAGATCGAGGTTGCCCCGCCGCTACCGGCTCCGGGCAGGGTCCGACGGCGAGGGAGGAGGGTCGGGGTAGCTTGCGGCGGTGGGCTAGCCGCTGCGAGGGGGCGACACGGGGGGAGGAGGAGGAGGGGGGAATGACTATGCCCTAATATGTGCCATTCGCATCACAGATAACACATTTGGCATGACCTAACTTTTGTTACCGGAAGAGCCTGGCCTCACCTTTGCGGCTTTGCGTGTCCACCATCTTGATCTGTATCAAGATGTGCGTGTGAGAGTTTACTCAACAAAAGAGAAAAGTGGCGAATCAACTTATGGTTGGATGGTTAGAGGGACAGTGATATCCTCAGCCTATTAGGATTCAAGTCTTGATGCTCGCACTATTCCTGAATTTATTTCAGGATTGTCGGCAATACGCTTTTAGTGGGAGAAGACGTTCGCGTCGACGACGAGGCGTCTACGATGACTTAGTAAATCTCAAGATGATATGTCGACTTAGTCTCTTAAAAATACTTATAGATTTGAATGTGCATGCATGTATTCATAAGAGTGAGTGCATGCGCGTACTTATGAACATGAACGCTTTGCGTCTGTGTTAAAAAAAGTGTGTGGTGCGTGTGCGGGAGTCCTGCCAGTCCGGCTTCCTCCCGTCCCGTGTTTGGCTACTCCGGGCGGCGCGACGCAATCCCTCTCCCACCTGACCTCGCCTTGCTGCCCCCAAAAAAGAGTTGCCGACCGGGAGAGGGACGAAGGGAATCGCTTCGCCTGATTTCTCGTCTCCTGCCCGCCGGCACTCAACCGGCTCATGTCTATGCAGCGCCGTCGCCATCGCCGTTGCCGGCCAACTCAAGGCCGTAGTACTACACCGCCTCTTACCTCCCTGGCCGCTATGTTTATTCATCTCTGCTGTGTGTTCTGTAACCCATTCCACCTTTTTTCTGCGATGGATCTGTAACCTGTTCGACAGTTTGTGAACAGAACTCGGCGGTTTGATCTGTGCATGTAGTGATATTGAGAGGGGAAGAACTACTTTTCGTTGTGTCTGCAGTCTGCTGTTTACAGTTCCTTTTTCCGGAGGAAGAAAGAACAGGGTACTGGTTCAGTTGTTCTCCCATCAGTATCTCTGTTATTCTAACCAATGCCTCATGTACTGCACTGCAGGTGGATACGTGACTTCAGTGGCTAAAAGGAAGGACTCACTCGGCTGATAATTAGCCTTCCAGAGGTAATGCTGATAATGGGAATTCTCGGAGTGACAAAAATTGAGATATTCAGGACCAAGCCTTCCAGAGGTTCGCCATTAAATTAATGCTGATAATTAGCAGCTTGTATTGCAAGTAAAAATATCACCGTGGCTGTTCTAGCTGCACAATTTGGTGGATCAATACTACTTAGCTAGAACAAAAATATCTCTTGATAAAGAGTAGGCTTCCCACTTTCCTACTGTTATCACCTTAGCAGTTGCTTGAAGTTGTGATTGTGGTCAATATGACAATATCCAATGTCTGCCTTATGCCTGACATTGGGCAAGCCATATGGGGGGCACATTGGGGTGTGCCAGATGTGAGTGCAAATGCATGGGTATTTGGCAAATTTGGAAGTCCACCCAATTGGGGAAATATTTTTGGCTTGCCTCACTCTCAATCAAAGCGCTGTTATAGTACCCATGCTATGCTAATGCTAGGGCGCCCCCTATATTGATTCTCTATGATGGGATTATTATACTCATCATTAGCTTGGAAAACTGATCACTGCACATGACACTAGACAGAAACAGCTGAAGACCTTGTGAAATATCCGTGTCTTATTGTATTGGTAGTATCGTCTTAGACAGACAGTCGGACAGATCCGGTTGCTTTGTTTGGCCCTGATGAAGAGGCAACCACTGTATACTGTATAATATCAATACACGAAACATAGCTTAATTTCTTCTCTCTAGAAACAGTTCAAGGTTGGACTAGACATCCTGCTAACTAACAGCGACCCCCTTTGATCCAAAGAATCCATCAACATGACAGCTGCGACGGGGGCTCTCTCCACCTTGCTGAATAACACGCACAGAACCATCATTCAGGCGGAGGCCTCTACATCAGGGATCGTGTTGCTACAGCCTACTGCTCCTGCAGCGCAGTCGACCAGCTTCTTGGTCAGGCTTTGGGCTTCTTTAGTTCGGTGCACACTGGTCCAATTAATTAAGCACGGGCTAATGCTATAATTACTTGCGGCCATTAGAGCAACTCCAGCATCTTCCGTAAACCTCAAATAATTATCGTTTATGGAAACTTGAGACAGAAAAAAGCTCTTCAACAGCTCCTATTTTTACCTGATCCCATAAGAACACCTCCACCTTCATGTAAGTATATGGAATTATAGTCCTTCCCCTATAATTTGGCAGGTAGGAAACCGCCTCAAAGTTCACCGGATGAACCCTCACGCAGCCCCTGCTCCCGCGTCGCCGCCACGCCAGGCCGCACCACCCCACCCGCAGCCCGCTTGACCGCACCACCGCAACGCCCTGCCTCCTGCCACGCCTGACTGCGCCACCGCAGGTCCGCGCTGCTCAGCCTCCTAATGCTAGGAGCTCACCGTCGGTCACCCAGCTTGCGTGGCAATGGTGACGGGCAACGTCGTCCGTGTCACTGACTTACGGGCCCTAGGCTAGTTTTATGGAAAACAGAAAAGAAAATTAGGGAAAGAAGTTTATGAGAACTAAGAAAAGTTGTTGTCTGACAACTTCCCATCAATTAGATGGTCATTCCGTAAAACCACTTTATGGAAAAGTTTTTATAAGAGCTGTTGGAGTTGCTCTTAACACATATACAGTGGTACTAACCGCTAAACACCATTAAGGGGGCCGAGCCATTGGCAGGGGTCTAGCCCCTACTAGGTAAAACCTATATACTTGTCTGATCAAAAAACCTATATACTTGTGTTGATTGGTCAAGGTACTATCAATTGAGTTTTACTATTAAAAGGTGCTTTTAGTTTTGCACTAACCTCTCCCATGGCCTTGCCAAGTCACATATAGTTTTGTGTATGAAACGTAAACTTCTACTTTCTCTGTCCTGGTTTATTGGCTCCCCTCATATTTAGCGTCATATTTTGACTACTCTGATTTTCACTAATAAAGTATAAGTTATACATTGCAAAAATAATATCATTAGAAACTATGTTTAAATACAAATGTAATGATATTTTTTTATGACATGCATTAAAATTTTATTAGTTAAATTTATGGTCTAATTTTGACACAAAATACGAAGGGAGGCCAATAAACCACGACGGAGGTAATACTGTATATAGGAACCAGGTACACTGGAATTGAGCCAATTGCGTACGTACTAGCCTATATTAAAGAATTTTATCTTGTTGACGAAGAGGATACGGTCAAAGAAAGCAATGAACGGCATTGCTCTCTTCCAAAGGTCCCTATTGGTTGCCGCACTGGGAGTAGTTAAATGCAAACAGATGGATTGAAAGACCTTGTGAAATATAAAAGCCTTGTTGGTGTGTATGTCATTATTTATTGTAGAACTATTAGATGGGAAAACAAATCAGTATGGACATGGCTTTTGTTTACATGGAAGTTCTCTGGAAACAAACGGAAAACCTTACGAAATTTTCGGGTCTTATTATTCAGACAGATCCTATTTGGCGCTCAAGAGGCAACCACTACTCCACTAGACCATATATAATATCAATGCACGCAACATAGCTTTCTTCTCTCCAGAAACAGATAAGCTTGGAATCAAAGCAGTTAGTCAGAAGCTGTAAGCACACATCTAGACATCTTACTTAGCCAAGAGCAAGAGACGCACCACCATAGCGAATTAAGCTACACAAAGAGTAGTGTGTGATGGAGCATCAAGAATCCATCAACATGACGGCTGCTATGGAGGCTCTCTCCCCCTTGTTGAATAATCCGCGGAGGATCATCATCCAGGCGGAGGCTTTCACATCAGGTGTCATATTGCTGCTGCTTTTGCAGCTCATCCTTGGTTCCTTCAGACGGCAGTCAACCAGCTTCTTGGTCCAAGGTGACCTACACTGTGTCGTTCCCTGCCATCGCCTACACCCTGGGCTTGATGCAGTCCTCTCCGGTGAAGAATGTCATGTACCCCATCTGGGCCCTCTCATTGCTGATGGCTGCTGGGTGCACCAACGCCGTCAAGGTCTACGAGCTCAATGACAACAGGCAATGGAAGCGGATGCTTTTCAATAGTTTCCAGTATTGCGCCTACGCTTCTTTAATCTGCTGGCTCCTTTTGCCTTATAGCATGAGCATCGTGGGATATTACCGCCAATTCTTCCACATGCTCGCGCCGTCGAGCTACTTTGCAGTTCTTAAGTCTCCTTCAAGTGTTGTCAATCTTCTCACTATTTGTTCTATATTAACGGTGCTCATGGGCAGAGAGCTTGCATGTCTGCTGGTTGAGTTCGGCTACTTGAGGGCCAGAGCAGTTGCCAAGTTCATGAAGAACCTGCGTCCTGCAGCAGCAGCTAATGGTGGTGATGGGCTCAATCCTGCCAGGATGAAAGGGTACAATTACCCTGTTCACATTGATGGATTTGGCGGTCATGTCACCATCGACCAGATCTGGGACTGTGAAGGCAGTCTCCTCATGTCAGGTACTGAACACTGCAAAAAGCTCAAGGACTTGTGCCTGGCTTACGCCATGTATCAGCAATTGAAGCAGCGCTACTACGGGATGTCATTCACTGAGGAACACCTTCAGGAAACCTGTGACTTTGTCTTCAAGGGGTTGCAACGGACAGAAGATGACTATGAGAGAGCTTTCCGTATTGTGGAAATGGAGCTGGGGTTCTGCCATGACTACTTCTTTACAAAACATGCTATTATCTTTGAACTGGAGGCAACATTCTTCGTTCTCTTCCTCGCGAGGATTTTTCTCATTGCCACATGTGTATCCTTTGTCGTGCACCGTACACTATCCGTCAAGACACACAGCGCTATCATTGAAGTGCACTCCAAAAGGGCTGACCACATCATCACTCTCCTTGTTTTGGCCACATTCCTCCTCATAGAAATTCTTCAAGCAACATTTTATTTGGCCTCGGATTGGTGCAAGGTGTCAGTTACTTGTAGGTATGTCAACAGATCTTGTTATCGCCACAATGCTTTCATTCAGAAGCTTATTGGATATATTGGCAGATTTGCCATTTTCGGGTACTGGAAGAATAAGATTGGCCAGTACTCAATAATTCCGCGTATCACTGCTGCTGATTTGTCTGGCGACAGTCAACCAGTAAACCTGTTGCAAACAGTCAAGCGGGCTATTGCTAGCTCCCTAATATCATGTGAATGTCCACCAACTAATGGAGAAAGGTCATTACATGGGAACCATGTCCTCGGAGAGTTTTTTTGGGCATTGCAGGGCCAATGTCAAACTGAGACCATGTTAATTTGGAGCATCGCCACTGATTACTGCCATATGACTCCCCCTACCGGGGACGGGGAGCACATGAATGGGGCGTCTGAAAATGAACAAGACACAAAGGTGAGGAGGAACGTATCAGTTTGCCTATCAAGATATTGCACGTACTTGATGAACTCTGCCCCAGAACTGCTTCCAAGACACTTTGGAGATACAAAGTCGGCCATGGCTGAAGTAAAAGGTGAAGCATACGAAGCTCTAAGATCCCAGAATGTTTCTTCCAGCCCAGGCTTAACATCCCAGAATGCTAATTCTGAATCGGGCGGTTCGAGCTTAAGACTCCAGAATATTTCATATTTTCAGAGAAATGAGGTTGAACTCCCAACCTTTGTTTCGATCGATGCATCCCGGAAGATTTACCAGGCTATGAATCGTTTACAAGACCAAGAGGAAGACAGAAGCATCTTCATGAGAGGTGTGAAGCTTGGCAAGCAGCTAGAGGGCATACTGAGCAGTGCTCTTCGCTGGAAGTTAATCGCGGATTTCTGGGCTGAGAAGATCCTCTACATCGCACCATCAGACAATGTAAAAGGACACATGGAACTTCTCGCAAAGGGAGGAGAGTTTCTCACCCACATCTGGGTCCTCCTTACTCATGCTGGCATCCTCAAGATTAACAGGGAGGAAGGTAACAACACCACGCCCAGGCGCCAACCATCCCAAGGAGATGTCTAGTAATTTCAGTTCTAGATGCTTGCTTTCATGTACCTCTATCGTGCTTGCCGCCTGCATGTTCTACTCTTGAAAAGCTTTCTTATTTCTGCTGCACTGTATCATGTGTAATACTATATCCCAGTGATGCTCAATCGTCATCTGCACTATTATTGTTGTATCACTTCCAAAATTGTCATATGCAAAAACCGTCATGTAATTGTCTGTGGAATTTGTGTTATTCTGCTAGATGGTGCGCGTCATCTGCACTATTGTTGTTGTATCTTTTCAGAGTTGTCATGTGCAAAAATAGTGATGTTTTATTGGTTTATGTGGAAGTTGTGTTATTCTGCTAGCCTGGGGCCTGGGATAGCACCGTGTGTCGAGATACTCTATGAATCCACTAACCTTTATGCATCCCTGCATCCCTGCATCCTCTCATCACCAGCCGCTCGATCTAAATCCCGTGCCTGTCGTGGGTCGACCCTCTTTTTGCAGAAAACCGCCCGCAGCCAGCCAAGTCAGCCGTGTGAATATTACGAAAACATCCCTCCTCCGAAGCCGAGGGCAACTCCCCAATTCCCGATCTCGCTAAATCTCTTCCTCCCTCCTATCGCCAATGCCAGCGGCAGCCATGACGGGGACGACAGCCGGCGACGCATACCAGTGATCATTGATAGGCCGTGTGGGTGGCCGTCTCAATGGTAATCTGCAACGGCAGCCTGGGACGGAGATCCATATCGGTGGTCGTCGCATTAGCAGACCGCGACGGAGCATACGACGAGGAGCATGCGGGGAGGAGCCTGATATGGAGATCCGTGTAGGCGGCGGTTGCATCCCGACGGCTGCGACATCTGATGGAGACATCAAGAGGCAATAGGCACCACAGTACGATTCGGCGGCGACCACGACACCGGTAGATGACTACTACTGTGGCCACGTAGCTAATACCTTTTAGATGAACTCCCCTTGCGAATTGAAATAGCAATGGATCTTTCTTGATGTGCCAATTGAGGTTCAGGACTGGAGTAATATGTGTTGCTGAATGCAAAATTCAGAAAACGTGAATATCAGTTATGTGAGTTTGTTTTTCAGCAAGTTGGGAGAGAGAGCAACAGGGCAGCACATGCGTTGGCTGCCTGGGCTGTAACTCACAGGGAAAATGGAACTTGGCTAGTCCTCTACTCCAAGTTCATTGATCATGTGACTGAAAATGACAATGTAAACTCCTTTGCTATGATTGAATGGTAGCTCTCAGTTTCCTCGCAAGAAAATAGTGTTTTACTGCAATTTGTAAATTTGTAAGCTGAGTTTGATGTGATTGTTGAGGTTGTTGTGATTTGTAAGCTGAGTTTGATGTAACTGTGAATGCAATTTATAAGCTGACCTATTTCTTGGGTATACAACTGTCGTATGTTGCGAACACGCTTTTACACCTGGACCTGGTATACATGCTAATTCTTTGTCCTCCGTTCATTTGAGTTTGCAAGCTACAGCCCGATTCTCTAGTTGCACATGTACAACACGCACACAAATACTCCAGTACACGCACACAAATTCTCTTGGGTACAGTATTACTTATTTTTACGTGCTAACTGAAGCTCCATGTGTTGTTCTGAAGTACAGTTCATGTTCAGTAGTGGTGGGGCTTTGGACAGCCATGGCTGGGCATGTGAGATGAGTTTGCTGGTAGGTATATGCGGAGGCAAACGCAGGGTCGCCTCCTGATTTATGGCGGAAGGAGGGTGGCCAGGTTCCTCGATTGCTGTGGAAGCAAATTCACCCGTCCCAACTCCCAAGCAGCAGTAGCACCGTGCTGATCGGTTCCGGTGTATCACGCGAGAAGGATTCATGTGATATTACTCGCCGGCTGATCGGTTGCCCCACACGGCCTATCACTAATCACTGGTATTCGTCGCCGGCTGTCGTCCCTGTCGTGGCTGCAGCTGGGATTGGCGATAGGAGGGAGGGAGAGATTTAGCGAGATCCGGAATTGGGGAGTTGCCCTCGGCTTGGGAGGAGGGATGTTTTTGTAATATTCACACGGCTGACTTAGCCAGGTTGCGGGTGGTTTTCTGCAAAAAGAGGGTTGACGCACGTCAGACACGGGATTTAGATTGAGCGGTTGGTGATAAGACGATGCAGGGATTCACAAAGGTTAATGGATTCATAGGATACGACGCCAACCAAGAATGCTCATGCTAATGTCATGGTGGAAGATTTTATGAAATGCTTCTTGAGACTGAAATGTACTGTTACTAAGGATCATGGTCAGTTGCTCTGAAGGCAGACATGAACCACCACAGCAAAGCTTGCAGGAATCAGGTGCGATGCGCACCTCAATGTAGCAGTTCCACCAATTCAAACCACGACGTTCATGGAGGTTGAAGTTGAGCCGAAAAACTGCATCATATATGCTGATGGAGAGCAATAGACCCCCGTCTGCCGTGAGCTTCCAAACAATGGAGTCCGAACGCAGCCCACTGCCTAACCATGCGGAGTGCCAAAATCGGTTTGCTTGCCATCTCCAATGGTGGCTGGCATTGGCCTGAAATAAATGGTGATATGAGAAAATGATCACTGGCGTTAGCTCCAACTCCCCGCTCTTTTCGCGGAACGCCAGGCGTTAGCTCTGCTTTCTACGCCTGCTGCCGAAGAAGAGTATTGACCTCGTTGAATGCTTCCTGGATGTGCATCACACCTAATTTCTGCTGTTTTGCTGCGGTTGTTCTTGTCCTGCCTTCGGAGGGGCCAACTAACCACGATCCTTAGTACCAGGCCCGAGCCCAAGGGGGTGCGACCTGTGCGCTTGCACAGGGCCTCCCGTTTTCAAGGGCCCCAAAAAAAAAATTACGCAGTAGTATTACTCCTTTGTATAGAACTATAGATGGGCCTCTTCAGACTTCAGTCTTCAATGTGGATCTCTGTTGCCATCGGAGTAAGGCCTCATCCATCGCTAGATTCGATCGAGACGAGCGAAAGGACGAGGAGTTCCTTCATCTGGAGCTGGGGAAACTTCGTCTGCAGCTGGCGGCCATCGCTCCACGCGGCAGGTTAGGGCTCCTGACTCCTCTCCAATCCTCTTTCCTTGGTGTTGAATCCAGGGTCGAGATGTTCAGTACTTCAGTTCCAATTCGACGAGTAGATCCTTTTCACGAGTAAGGGGACAGGACGTGGGAGGGCAGGATCGGCCGAAGAGTAGCCAGCAGAGAGGACCTCATTCATCTGAATCTGAAATCTAAAGGCAAGGAAAGTTCAGGCCAACTTTCTATCTGGAAATTTTAATCGTCTTCGCGTCAATAATCGGCGATTTTGTGATCCTTTAACTTTGTTTCGCTTTCTGCCTGCTATTTAGTGGTTCTAATTTTTTTAAATTTTATTCTTTTCATCTATGAAGCGTTTAGTATTGCAAGATACAAGTATTAAGTCATGTCTTCATTTAAAATAAATGAATCTGGTTACCAAAAGCGCTTGAAGAAACAAAAAATAGGTATGTAAAATATTGTGATCTTTATATTATTATAGTTGTATGTTTACGTAGGTTTTTCTTAGTAAGATAGGGCCCATTTTAGAGTTTTGCACCGGGCCTCCGATTTTGCCGGCTCGGCCCTGTTCTAACTCGACGGTTGAGGGAACTTTCCCCAAAATATATCTTTCCACCGCCAAGAGAGCTTTATGGGCTTCCATCATCATACCCCTACTCATCGGGAGACATTTACCGTTATTGTTGTAGGAACACAAAATCTCACCATTGTAACAGGTGCTCAGTTTAAGGCGCTTAAGCAGCTTTGAATTCTGAAGAATATGGCATGTCAGCTCAACCATGCTCTTCGCAGAACAAAAACCAATGATCTGCACATCCTTGATGTTCCTATGCATGTGTCCTGGCATCTGCCTTAGATCATGAAAAGAATCTCCTAAAACTGATTCTTGCTCCATGCAATCCGGCTCTGCCTGCATTGGATATAGATGTCAATGTCAATAATAACGGTGAAACGACAAAACATATACTTTGAACTAATGCGTGGTCCCACCAGAGATATAGTGCTATTCTGAGCTAGAGCGTAAAATAGTTATTCTACAACCTAGTGAAACTGTGCACAAATGTAGTAGAACAGTGTAGTACTACATATTGTACTCCCTCGCTCCCTCCCTCTATAGACAATATGGCAAGATGAACATGACTTACAGACAATATGAAAGTCTCCAAGGAAGGACAAGCATCAAGAAAAGAAACCAGAGAGAAATAATCATAGTCTGGGGTAAATGTCCCAATACACAGATGCTGGAGGTGGAGGAATTTGCCAGGTACCACCAGTATATCCCTCTGCACAAAAATGCTTCAGATTAAAATCCCAGGAAAAATGCAGGTTGCAATTGTTTGTTGCATGATGTTGGTATCTAATTGTCTGAAGTACTATAAGAATATTACCACATAAGACGAATGTATGTTAAGAGCTTCAAGATTTGGCACCATGCATGGAAGTTTGGCACCAGCATAATGAATAACGTCCCACCCTGAAGCATCAATGTCAAGGTTTTGCAATGAAACACCAAGTGATAGTCGTACCAGGGCACCACCATATTCAAAACTGTAGAGATAAGGGGCCTTATTCTTTATCACTTCCAGATTTAAGCAGTCGTGGACAACCAGGTGGCTAAGCCGCTGCAGCAGGCTAGGTATCTCCAGGAAAATCAACTCATCGCAATACGCTAGTGTCAATTTCTCCAAAGCAACTGAACTGGAAAGAAGGCACATTAACTCATCCCCTGTAATATGCACATCATACAGTTCCAAACTAGTCAGGCTTCTTAAGCAGCCAACTCCAGCTGTGGGACGGAAGGCACATTCACCGAGATGAAGGTGCCGAATCGACTTGCCACTCCCATCAAGTAGAAGTGTGCATGGGAAGTTGTACACGTCCGCATGAGATGAATGAAGCTGCAGATAAAGTTCTTCAATCCCTGGTCTAACGGCAATACCAAGCCAACGATTGAGATCATCACATGAGGTGCTGAAAAAGGGAAATTCACGTATTTCAAGTTTGAGTGCCTTCACGCCAACGCCTGAGTGGTTTTTCAGAATGTGGTCGGTTCTCTTTGCAAGATCAAGCGCTATTTTAGATGATATCCCGCCGACCCCGCCTTTCAAACCCAGTGTTTCCCTAGTTAAGCTGAGATTGGGAAGACATCTCCAAGAACGTCGAAACGAATGAGACACGCAGGCAACGCGTGCAGCATCTCGTAGAGGAAGAAGAGAATGTATATGATGCCATACGGCCTGCATGGACGAGCATTGGGGAAAAAAATTCAGCATAGGAACTGTAAAGGCAGACGATTGCTTTCAATTTGGGAAGGGAAAGTAGAACCATATGAAGTAACACTGACAATATGGTAGTTATATATGAACATTGAAATGTCCACACTCCACAAGATCATGTAAAAGAATCCAACAGCTTTAGCAGTTACAGTGAAAGTACATGACATATGGACATATGGTAACTAAGATGGCAGGATAACAGATTGGACAGAGCAGATCATATGGCACTCTATACAACTACTATAAGAATATATCCATTTCAATTCTACAACTTCTTGCTGATCTAGGAAGCACTATAATGAAATGAATATTTGTTTCAAGCCTATAACTTTTTAACGGAACTCAGAAGCACTATAATGAAATGAAGGCATGTCAATCATGTGACCTTTTTACTGGAATTAGGAAGCACTATAATGTAATCAAGGCCCGTCTGAACTATGAAGACAAGAAAAGCATTCAGAGGTAGTTGAACAACATACATACGATACATATTTTTTCTTGTGGAAACTAAGAGCCTATTCGATGTTTCCATGTCAAATTTGGGGCAAGCCAAAAGAATAGTCCCACTTGGGCTGACTTTGAAATTTGCCAAATGCCCATGCTTTTACACTCACATATGGCAGGCCGCAAATTTTGCCCCCATATGGCTTGCCAATTTTGGGCATTACAACACTAAGAAAGACACAGGATATTGACCACAATCACAGGGGAAGAAGTACAAGCAACTACTAAGGGGATAGCAATATGAATTTAGGAAGTCTACTCTTACTCAAGTGATATTTTTACTTAGGCATTGATTCACAAATTTCTGCATGTAAGTTACTAATTCTTGGCAATTAACGGCGAACCTCTGGAAGGCTTGGTCCTGAGTATCTCAACTTTTTATGACTCCGGGAATTGTCATCATGTGAGTCCTTCCTTTTAGCAACTGAAGTCACCGATCCATCTGCAGCACATGATGCATTGGTTAGAATAACAGAGATACTGATGGAAGAGAACAACAGGCACAGGTACAAACACAGGGACAAGCCCTATTTCTCTCCATTATCCAACTTCTCCCCAAGACCCACCAACTTAAGAAGAACCAAAATTGTTTCGGTGTAAGAATAAGAATTCAGTTAACTATTAGTACATTTGCAAAAGGTTGCACTTGCAGTGCCCCCCTAAGTCTCTTGAATCTCCGTTACCCCTGCCCTTTCACGAAGCATGTCATGTTCAATTCGTCCCTTGACAGACACACATAATTCTTTTTTTCTTCCGGAAAAATAAACTGTAAACAGCAGACACAATAAAAAGTGCTCCCTTCGATCCATACCAATTGCCGCTGATTTAGTACATTAATTGTTGCATGTACTATTGTACTAAATCAGCGACAGTTAATATGAATTGCAGGGAGTACTTCTTTTTTCCTTCAACCAAAAAACATGTAACTGTCGAACAGGTTACAGATTATCATCTTAGAAAAAGGCAGAAGGAACAGGTGGCTTACTGCGGCCTTGAGTTGGCCGGCGACGCCGACCCCGCTGCATAGGCATGAGCCGATTGAATGCCAACAGCCCCATGATGCGACGACGCCAGATCAGGCGGAGCGACTCTCTCTCTCTCTCTCTCTCTCTCTCTCTCTCTCTCTCTAAGTGCGGGCGGCACGGCGAGCTTAATACGTACTCCGTATTCCAGCTTGAACTGAATCCAAGAATAGAATCCGAGGCGGGAGGGGAATCGCGTCGGCGCCGCCGCGGAGGGGCAGAGTGGCAGACTAACCAAACACGACACGGGAGGAAGCGGGACTGACAAACAGCGGGACTTGACAAATCCAGCCTAGCGCGTCCGCGGCCGAACACCTCTTAAATATTACGTCGCACATCCACATACCATAAATTCTTATTTTTAAATCCATGTAATCCATGTATGCCGAACATACGGTACAAACTATTCGAACGCCTAAATTTAAAACAAAACAAAGCAAATCATAGTTTAACCAATCAAAATGAAATTAATGTCCGAGCGTGACGGATGGCCTCGGATCACTAGCTGGGCGCCTGCTCCGAACGGAATGCGTCCTGCTCCAGGCGAAATGTGTCCTTCTCGTTCTGCTCCGCCTGCATCCGGGCTGCCTGCTCCAACTGCATCCGGGCTGCCTCCTCCGCCTGGATCCGAGCCGTAGCCGCCTCGTAGTCCCTCCGGTCGTTGATCTCCTTCTTGTTGTCCTTAAGCCACTTCTTCGCATGCTCATCCAAGACGGTCTCGTCCGTCAACATGATCTTCGCATCTTTCGCGTCCCGTATGAATCGCAACCTCTCCTTCTCAAGCTCTATGTCGCCAAATATCTTGGCCTTCTCGATCTCCCATTTGATCGTCGCTTCACTACTGGAATCATGATTTTTGCCGTCAGCCAGCTCTAGTTGACGGCAAAGAAGCTCTTTGCCACCAGGCTAAAGAAAACTGACGACAAAGAAGAAGCGGACGGCAAAGAACATGTTTGCATTCAGCCAGCTCTTTGTTGTCAGCTAGCGGCAAAGAGGGGGGGGGGGTGGCCCACTAGCGAGAACCATATAACGGCCACTTTCTTTGCCATCCGCTAGCAGACGGCAAATAAAGTGGCCAACCTAACGTCCGTTAGCTAGGCTCTTTGCCGTCTGCTAGCTGTGACCTAACTAAAAAGCGGCCGGCGCCCCACCCCACCCCTCTTTCTGTCCGCTCTCTCTCTCCCTTGCCCGAGCCGCCGCCGTCGCACCCCCACCCCGCCGCCGCCCCTAACCCGCG
>NC_041388.1:433845924-433877577 GCF_002162155.2 Triticum dicoccoides
CCGGCCGCACCGCACCGCCCGGCCCCGCCCCACCCCTCGTCGTGGTGATTTTTTCTGTTATTTTTAGATTTAGTTTATGTTTGTTTAGTTTAGGTTAGGTTAGTTTAATTTAGGTTAGGTTAGGTTAGTTTAGGTTAATTTAGTTTATTTTAGGTTACATTTAGTTTATAGTTTTGTTTAAGTTTTTTTCTTCTGTTTTTTAAGAATAAACAAGAAAGATGAAAAAAGAAGTAAAAGAAGGAGTGGAAGAAAAAGAAGAAGAGGAAGAAGAATAAGAAAAAAAGAACAATAAGTAGTAGTAGAAGAAGAAGAAGATGAAAACAAGAAGTAGAAGATGAAAAAAGAAGTAGGAAAAGGGGGCATCCAAGATCGAGCGGGTTAGGGGGTTCCTCGGTGTCGATGGAACCCTAAATGGAAAGTATCATCGGTGCGAGATACATGTGACCGTCGGTGTCGAACACTACATCCACGTCCCACAAGTGACGCCGGCGTCTGGCGTCCCACAACAACAATTCTCCGCGTTGATGGCGGTCGAACATCATTGTGAATTTTGTCTTGCAGCCTCTGCGATAACGATTAAAAGTCAAGTGTTGAAACTTGAAACACCCAAACTGACTCAAGTCGGTTTGGTTGTTTGAACTTTCAAAACTTGGCTTTAATCCTCATCGCAAAGGCTGCCAGACAAATTTGCCAAGGTGTTCGACCATCATCGGCCACCAGAGCTATTGTTGCGGGACGCCGGGCGCCGACTTCACTTGTGGGATGTGGATCTAGTGTTCAACGCCGAGCGCCACATGTATCTCATACCGATGATACTTGCTATTTAGGATTCCATCTACGTCGAGGAACCCCCTAACCCGCTCGTCATGTTGTAAATATTTAGTTAGATTGACAGGAAAAACAAAATTGCTATGTTACTCATCTTCCGATTTAAATGTGCAGTTTTTTCGTCGCTGCGAGGGTCTAGTGTTCGACGAGCTCCGCCCCTGCGTTCGTGGGTGAGCACAAATGACATCTCCTCCTCCCCCTTCATTTTCTATGTTCCGGTCTTCGTGCCGATGAAACTTGCTAGCTATAGGTGTCTTCAATCATCAGTATGCGTGACCACTATGTGTCTCCCGTTCGAAAGGGTTACATCTATAAATATGCATGCATTTGCATATTTATAACTGTGATTCTTTCGAATTGTCCAACATTATCCATGGACAGCCCGAGTATGTGTAGATTGGGTTCGTTTTCCCATATGCTCTGCTCCAGATTCGATGCAGAATTTCGTCAGTGCCTCCCTGTTGTTCTCTAGGTACACATCCTCTTTGCTTATTGCCGAGACGTGTACCAGGAGAACAGCAGGGAGGTGCTGCGGAAATTTTGCGTCGGATCAGGAGCAGAGCATGAGAAAACGAACTCAATCTACACATACTCGGGTGGGATTAGGACCTATCTTTACCTATTAGCATCTAGGTTGCATGGACGTAATAAAAGGGACAAACTCCATTAACTGATGATATATATATATATATATATATATATATATATATATATATATATATATATATATATATTTCTTATGTGTACAATAGCTAGGCAAGATGACTAATCGTGTGTGGATGTACACGGTCACACTAGTTAGGAAGACATGACCATTGAATGGTTAACAAAAACCAAGGGGTTTCTGAGAGCCGCATTTGCAAATGGCCAGAGGACAACATGATGCCCCTGTGCCGGGTGCAACAATTGGCACAAGAGGACATAGGATGAAATGGGCAAACACCTGTAGAAGAGGGGTTTTATGGCAGATTATACGGTGTGGACATTTCATGGGGAGTCTGCCCAGCGTGCCAGAGCTGAGGTGCTTCGTCGTTGCACCGACGAGCATGGTACCAGGATGCAAGACATGGTGCAAGACTTTGATGATGCTCGGGACTCGGACGATGAGATGGAGGAATCTGCAAAGGCGTTCAATGAAATGTTGGAGTCTTCAAAACGTCCTCTCCACGAGCACACTGAGCTTTATCAGCTGGATGCCATCTCACAAATAATGGCTCTGAAGGCTCAATTCAACTTGGGCAGAGAATGCTACGATGCAATGATGACAATATTTGGACGTTTTCTACCCAAAGGCCATGTACTACCTGCAAACCTGTACCAGTCAGACAAAATCCTCCGCGCTCTTAAGATGCCCTATAAGAAGATACATGCCTGTGAGAAAGGATGTGCCTTATTTAGGCTTCAGTATGCAGACTTGAACTATTGTCCCATTTGCAATTCATCTAGGTATGTTGTGGTAGACAACGGTATGGGTGAGAAGACGCAGACCAAAAAATGTTTCAAGAACCGCTCTACTTCACCCCAGAACATTGAAGTAGACAGCGACAGTGAACCCGACTTCACCCCTAAGCCGGAACAAGAAGAACCTTAACTAGAAGAGGTTACTACTGCGGATGACCTGTCAATGCTTGACCGATTACGTAAAGGTGGCCTTCCACATGATGATGCATTTATTAATGATGATGATGAGCACGTCATTATTCGATAGTGATGATGATGATGCATTTATTGATCCCAAAGCATTTATTGAACACGACGATCCAGATTATTATTAGGTATTTAATTTTTTATGTTGTACTTGATTTGTATAGTTACTTGTATGATTGTATGATTTATATAGTTACTTGTATAATTTTCTTACTTTGTATGATTGTTTCTTATACATAGTGCCATGGTCTTGATGTCCGTCCCCATCGGCCCTCGCCCGCTTTATGATTCGGATGTGGTAAATTCTCTTTCATAACTATTTGTTGCATTTCGCATTTATGACAATTATGGTCATCAAGTTGACATAGAGATATTTTAATCTAGGAGGTATGTGAACCAAAATTTGAAACCGACCCTCTTGTCAAGAAGTTAAATTTAGTTGAAAAAGAAAATGTGTATTTGAAAGAAAAAAATTAAAAGAATTGAAGAAGAGAAGATGACATTGGAGTTGTATGTTGCCGATGCCGTCGATGATCACAAGATGAAGATGAATGCAATCCGCTTGAAGATGGATGCAATGCGCCTAAAGCTTAAGAAGATTAGAAAATATGCCATTGATAATGAGGCTTGGTATCATTATGTCGTTGGATCAATTGTTACCTTACTTGCGATCTTCATCACATTTGTTGTGATGAGGGTAAGTTTTCTCTAGTGTTTTGCTTTACAAATGGATACTTAGCTTATTTTCCTCCTAAATGGTATAATTACCTAAGTTAGATAAAAAATGAGCTATACTTAGCTTCTTTAGTTCATTTATGACATACTTAGCATACTTAGGTCAAAAATGGCATGATAATCTTTGTTACGTCCAAAATGATATAGACTTAGCTTATTTTCCTCAAAAATGACATAATAACCTTACTAAGCTCCAAAATGACCTATTTACCTAGCTTAGCTCTAAAATGACCTACGCTTAGCATTTTTTTTACCTAGTTTAGCAATAAAATGGCATTTTTACCTACCTTAGTTAGAAGAAGAAGAAGAAGATAAAGAAGAGGAGAGGAGAAAAATAAAGAGAGAGAGAAAAATCTTCTTCTTCTTGTTCTTCTTCTTCTTCTAACTAGTCTTCTTCTTCTTCTTCTTCTTCTTCTTCAAAGAGGAGAGGAGAAAAATAAAGAGAAGAAGAAAAAATCTTCTTCTTCTTCTTCTTCTTCTTCTTGGATATGTTGTTGGATATGTTGGCTAGCTATATATGTTGCATATGGACTTTTGATTTGCTATGTATATGTGTTGGATGATCCATATGGCAGGGATATGATTTGGTATGTATATGTGTTGGTATGCTTGTCAAAAGTATTTTCATATGTGTGTGTGTGTATCTGTGAAAGTGAATGAATTTAAGAAAAAACAGGGGATATACAGGCTCTTTGCCGTCCGCTAGCAGACGGCAAAGAGCTTTGCCATCAGCCATCAGACGGCAAATATGACACGTGTCAGCTACCTGTGCAACCTGGGGTAATAGGCTGGCTAGCTATTTGGATGCTTTGTCGTCTGCTGGCAGACGACAAAGACCATTGCATCTTTGCCGTCAGCCAGCAGACGTCAAAGAAATCATATAGGCCAGTCCCCCCGGTGCTGCCACGTGGACCGCTATGTCGTCTGCTAGTAGGTGGCAAATATGCAAAGGTCTTTGCCGTCTACCAGCCGACGACAAAGCATGCACTCCAGGATAGCAATGTTCAGGCATTCACTCTGTCGCCATAAAGATCATTAATAGCAGGCGTTACCAGTAACATTCCAGCCTTAACTCACATTGAACCATGTGTAACTGAGGGCTGCGAGGGGCCTTGCGCACTCTATATAAGCCACCCCTAAAGGAAATATGCCCTAGAGGCAATAATAAAGTTGTTAGTTATATTTCCTTATATCATGATAAATGTTTATTATTCATGCTAGAATTGTATTAACCGGAAACTTGATACATGTGTGGATACACAGACAAAACTCAGTGTCCCTAGTAAGCCTCTACTACACTAGCTCGTTAATCAAAGATGGTTAAGTTTCCTACCATAGACATGTGTTGTCATTTGATGAACGGGGTCACATCATTAGGATAATGATGTGATGGACAAGACCCATCCGTTAGCTTAGCATAATGATCGTTAAGTTTTATTGCTATTGCTTTCTTCATGTCAAATACATATTCCTTCGACTATGATATTATGCAACTCCCAGATACCGGAGGAATGCTTTGTGTGCTATCAAATGTCACAACGTAATTGGGTGATCATAACAATGCTCTACAGGTATCTCTGAAGGTGTTTGTTGGGTTGGCAGAGATCGAGATTAGGATTTTTCACTCCGAGTATCGGAGAGGTATCTCTGCGCCCTCTCGGTAATGCACGTCATGATAAGCAGTGCCGTAGCCAGGATATAGCTACGCCCTGGGTCAGCTTCGTTGGAATAGTAATACTGTAGCTATAGTACCGCACTGTAGCTAACAATATACAAAGCGTTTTACTTCCACGCCCCAGGCCATGGCCAGGGCAGCCCGGGGCCTGGCTACGCCCCTGATGACAAGCCTTGCAAGCAATGTGACTAATGAGTTAGTTACAGGATGATGCATTACAGAATGAGTAAAGAGACTTTCCGGTAACGAGATTTAACTAGGTATGGAGATACCGACGATCTAATCTCGGGCAAGTAACATACCGATGACAAAGGGAATAACGTATGTTGTTATTGCGGTTTGACCGATAAAGATCTCCGTAGAATATGTAGGAACCAATATGAGGATCCAGGTTCCGCTATTGGTTATTGACTGGAGATGTATCTCGGTCATGTCTACATTGTCCTTGAACCCATAGGGTCTGCACGCTTAACGTTCGATGACGATTTGTATTATGAGTTATGTGTTTTGGTGACCGAAGTTTGTTCGGAGTCCTGGATGAGATCACGTACATGACAAGGAGTCTCGAAATGGTCGAGAGGTAAAGATTGATATATTGGATGATAGTATTCGGACACCAGAATGGTTTTAGAATGGTTCGGGTATTTTTCGGAGTACCGGGAGGTTACCTGAACCCCCCCCCCCCGGGGGAAGTATTGGGCCTACATGGGCCATTGGGGAGAGGGGAGGCAGGCCACAAGGGGTGGCCGCGCCCCCCTCCCATAGGGAGTCCAAATTTGACTAGGGGAGGGGGCGCACCCCCTTTCCTTCTCCTCTTCCCTCTCCCTTCCCTCTTTCCCCCTCCATGAGAAGGAAAAAAGGGGGGGGGGAATCCTACTAGGAGTGGATTCCTAGTAGGACTCCCTCCCTTTGCGCGCCCATAGTGGCCGGCCTCCTCCTCTCCCTCCTTTATATACGTGGGCAGGGCACCCTTTGGAGACACAACATATATTCTCTTAGCCGTGTGCGGTGCCATCCTCCACAGTTTACTCCTCCGGTCATAGCGTCGTAGTGCTTAGGCGAAGCCCTGCGCGGATCACATCACCATCACCATCACCATGCCGTCGTGCTGACGAAACTCTCCCTCGACCCTCTGCTAGATCAAGTGTTCGAGGGATGTCATCGAGTTGAACGTGTGCTGAACTCGGAGGTGCCGTACGTTCGGTACTAGATCGGTTGGATCATGAAGATGTTCGACTACATCAACCGCGTTAACCTAGTGAAAACTAGGTTGAAAGATGATAGTAGCAATGATGCGGACTAGGTCCGTGATCTAAGGATTATCCTCATTACTGCACAGAAGAATTATGTCCTTGATGCAGCGCTAGGTGACAGACCTATTGCGGGAGCAGATGCAGACGTTATGAACGTTTGACAAGCTCGGTATGATGACTACTTGATAGTTTAGTGCACCATGATTTATGGCTTAGAACCGGGACTTCAAAAACTGTTTTGAACGCCACGGAGCATATAGATGTTTCAAGAGTTGAAATTGGTATTTCAGACTCATGCCCATGTCGAGAGGTATGAGACCTCTGACAAGTACTTTGCCTACAAGATGGAGGAGAATGGCTCAGCCAATGAGCATGTACTCAGAATGTCTGGGTAGTACAATCACTTGAATCAAGTGGGAGTTAATCTTCCAGATAAGATAGTGATTGACAGAGTTCTCTAGTCACTATCACCAAGCTACTAGAACTTCGTGATAAACTATAATATGCAAGGGATGACGAAAACGATTCCCGAGCTCTTTGCGATGCTGAAATTAACGAAGGTAGAAATCAAGAAAAAGCATCAAGTGTTGATGGTTGACAAGACCACTAGTTCAAGAAAAAGGGCTAAGGAAAAAGAAAGGGAACTTCAAGAAGAATGACAAGCAAGTTGCCACTCCCGTGAAGAAACCCAAAGCTAGACCTAAGCCTGAAACTGAGTGCTTCTACTGCAAAGGGAATGGTCACCGGAAGTGGAAGTAGCCCAAATACTTGGTGGATAAGAAGGATGGCAAAGTGAACAAAGGTAAATTTGATATAAATGTTATTGATGTGTATTTTCCTAGTGTTCATAGTAACACCAGGGTATTTGATACCGGTTCAGTTGCTCAGATTAGTAACTCGAAACAGGAGTTACAGAATGAACATAGACTAGTTAAGGGCGAGGTGATAATGTGTGTTGGAAGGGATTCCAAGGTTGATAAGACCACCATCGCACACTCCCTCTACCTTATAGATTAGTGTTGGACCTAAATAAATGTTATTTGGTGTTTGCGTTGAGCATGAATATGATTGGATCATGTTTATTGCAATACAGTTATTCATTTAAGTCAGAGAATAATTGTTGTTATGTTTACATGAATAAAACCTTCTATGGTCATACACCCAATGTAAATGGTTTATTGAATCTCGATCGTAGTGATACACATATTCATAATATTGATGCCAAAAGATGCAAAGTTGATAATGATAGTGCAAGATATTTGTGGCACTGCCGTTTAGGTCATATTGGTTTAAAGCCCATGAAGAAACTCCATGCAGATGGGCTTTTGGAAGCACTTGATTATGAATAATTTGATACTTGCGAACCATGCCTCATGGGCAAGATGACTAAAACTCCATTCTCCGGAACAATGGAGCGAGCCAATGACTTATTGGAAATAATACATACCGATGTATGCAGTCCATTGAGTGTTGAGGCACGCGGAGGGTATCATTATTTTTTGACCTTCACAGATGATTTGAGCAGATGTGGGTATATCTACTTGATGAAACACAAGTCTGAAACATTTGAAAAGTTCAAAGAATTTTAGAGTGAAGTGGAAAATCATCGTAAGAAGAAAATAAAGTTTCTACGATCTGATCGTGGAGGCAAATTTTTGAGTTACGAGTTTGGCCTTCATTTGAAACAATGTGGAATAGTTTCACAGCTCACGCCACCTAGAACACCACAGCGTAATGGTGTGTCCGAATGTCGTAAGCGTACTTTATTAGATATGGTGCGGTATGTGATGTCTCTTACCGATTTACCACTACCGTTTTGGGGTTATGCTTTAGAGACGGCTGCATTCATGTTAAATAGGACCACATCTAAATCCGTTGAGACGACACCATATGAACTGTGGTTTGGCAAGAAACATAAGCTGTCGTTTCTTAAAGTTTGTTGTTGTGATGCTTATGTGAAAAAGCTTCAGCCTGATAAGCTCGAACCTAAATCGGAGAAATGCGTCTTCATAGGATATCCAAAGGAAACTATTGGGTACACCTTCTATCACTGATCCAAAGGCAAGATATTCGTTGCTAAAAATGGATCCTTTATAGAGAAGGAGTTTCTCTCGAAAGAAGTGAGTGGGAGGAAAGTAGAACTTGATGAGGTAGTTGTACCTTCTCTTGAGTTGGAAAGTAGTTCATCACAGAAATTAGTTCCAGTGATGCCTACACCTACTAGAGAGGAAGCTAATGATAATGATCATGAAACTTCAGATCAAGTTACTAGTGAACCTCGTAGGTCAACCAGAGCATGTTCTGCACCAGAGTGGTATGGTAATCCTGTTCTGGAAGTCAAGTTACTAGACCATGACAAACCTACGAACTATGAGGAAGCGATGATGAGCTCAGATTCTGATAAATGGCTTGAGGCCACGAAATCCGAGATAGGATCCATGTATGAGAACAAAGCGTGGACTTTGGTTGACTTGCCCGATGATTGGCAAGCCATAGAGAATAAATGGATCTTCAAGAAGAAGACTGACACTGCTGGTAATGTTACTGTCTACAAAGCTCGACTTGTCGCAAAAGGTTTTCGACAAGTTCAAGGTGTTGACTACGATGGGATTTTCTCACTCGTAGTGATGTTTAAGTCCGTCCGAATCATGTTAGCAATTGCCGTATTTTATGAAATCTGGAAAATGGATATCAAAACTGCATTCCTTAATGGATTTATTAAAGAAGAGTTGTATATGATGCAACCAGAAGATTTTGTCGATCCTAAAGGTGCTAACAAAGTGTGCAAGCTCCAGCAATCCATCTATGGACTGGTGCAAGCATCTCGGAAGTTGTAATATACGCTTTGATAAGGTGATCAAAGCATATGGTTTTATACAGACTTATGGTGAAGCCTGTGTTTACAAGAAAGTGAGTGGGAGCTGTGTAACATTTCTGATATTATATGTGGATGACATATTGTTGAACAGGAATGACATAAAATTTTTGGATAGTATAAAAGGATACTTGAATAAGATTTTTTCAATAAAAGACCTCGGCGAAGCTACTTATATATTGAGCATCAAGATCTATAGAGATAGATCAAGACGCTTGATAGGACTTTCACAAAGCACATAGCTTGACAAGATTTTGAAGGAGTTCAAAATGGACCTATCAAAGAAAGGGTTCTTACCTGTGGTACAAGGTGTGAAGTTGAGTAAGACTCAAAGCCCGACCACGGCAGAAGATAGAGAAAGAGTGAAAGTCATTCCCTATGCCTCAGCCATAGGTTCTATATGATATGCCATGCTGTGTACCAGACCTATTGCGTACCTTGCCATGGGTTTTGCAAGGGGGTACAACATTGATCCAGGAGTAGATCACTGGACAATGGTCAAAATTATCCTTAGAGGACTAAGGAAATATTTCTCGGTTATGGAGGTGATAAAGAGTTCATCGTAAAGAGTTACGTCGATGCATGCTTTTACACTGATCTAGATGACTCTGAGTCTCAATCTGCATACATATTGAAAGTGGGAGCAATTAGCTAGAGTAGCTCCATGCAGATCATTGTAGACATAAAAATCTACAAAATACATACGGATCTAAATGTGACAGACCTATTGACTAAACCTCTCTCACAAGCAAAACATGATCACACATTAGTACTCTTTGGGTGTTAATCACATAGCGATGTGAACTAGATTATTGACTCTAGTGAACCCTTTGGGTGTTGGTCACATGGCGATGTGAACTATGGGTGTTAATCACATGAAGATGTGAACTATTGGTGTTAAATCACATGGCAATATGAACTAGATTATTGACTCTAGTGCAAGTTGGAGACTGAAGGAAATATGCCCTAGAGGCAATAATAAAGTTGTTATTTATATTTCCTTATACCATGATAAATGTTCATTATTCATGCTAGAGTTGTATTAACCGGAAACTTGATACATGTGTGGATACATAGACAAAACTCAGTGTCCCTAGTAAGCCTCTACTAGACTAGCTCGTTAATCAAAGATGGTTAAGTTTCCTATCATAGACACATGTTGTCATTTGATGAATGGGATCACATCATTTGGAGAATGATGTGATGGACAAGACCCATCCGTTAGCTTAGCATAATGATCGTTAAGTTCTATTTCTATTGCTTTCTTCATGTCAAATACATATTCCTTCGACTATGAGATTATGTAACTCCCGGATATCAGAGGAATGCCTTGTGGGATATCAAACGTCACAATGTAACTAGGTGATCATAAAGATGCTCTATAGGTATCTCCGAAGGTGCTTGTTGGGCTGGCATAGATCAAGATTAGGATTTGTCACTCCGAGTATCGGAGAGGTATCTCTAGGCCCTCTCGGTAATGCACATCATGATAAGCTTTGCAAGCAATGTGACTAATGAGTTAGTTGTAGGATGATGCATTACGGAATGAGTAAAGAGACTTGCCGGTAACGAGATTGAACTAGGTATGGAGATATCGACGATCGAATCTCGGGCAAGTAACATACGGATGACAAAGGGAATAATGTATGTTGTTATTGCGGTTTGACCGATAAAGATCTTCTTAGAATATGTAGGAACCAATATGAGCATCCAAGTTCCGCTATTGGTTATTGACCGGAGATGTGTCTCGGTCATGTCTACATAGTTCTCGAACCCGTAGGGTCCGCACGCTTAACGTTCGATGACGATTTGTATTATGAGTTATGTGTTTTGGTGACCGAAGTTTGTTCGGGGTCCCAAATGAGATCACAGACATGACGAGGAGTCTTGAAATGGTTGAGAGGTAAATATTGATATATTGGGCGACAGTATTCGGACACCGAAATGGTTTTGGAATGGTTTGGGTATTTTTCAGAGTACCGGGAGGTTACCGGAACCCCCCGGGGGAAGTATTGGGCCTACATGGGCCATAGGGGAGAGGGGAGGCAGCCCACAAGGGGTGGCCACGCCCTCTCCCATAGGGAGTACGAATTGGACTAGGGGTGGGGCATGCCCCCCTTTCCTTCTCCTCTTCCCTCTCCCTTCCCTCTTTCCCCCTCCATGAGAAGGAAAAAAGGGGGGACGAATCCTACTAGGAGTGGAGTCCTACTAGGACTCCCCCCTTGGCGCGCCCCTAGTGGCCGGCCTCCTCCTCTCCCTCCTTTATATACGTGGGCAGGGCACCACTTGGAGACAGAACAGTTATTCTCTTAGCCATGTGCGGTGCCCCCCTCCATAGTTTACTGCTCCGGTCATAGCATTGCAGTGCTTAGGTGAAGCCCTGTGCGGATCACATCACCATCACTGTCACCACGCCGTCGTGCTGACGAAACTCTCCCTCGACCCTCTGCTGGATCAAGAGTTCGAGGAGCGTCATCGAGCTGAACGTGTGCTGAACTCGGAGGTGCCGTACATTTGGTACTAGATCGGTTGGATCGTGAAGATGTTTGACTACATCAACCGCGTTAACCTAACGCTTCTGCTTTTGGTCTACGAGGGTACGTGGACACGCTCTTCCCCTCTCGTTGCTATGCATCTCCTAGATAGATCTTGTGTGATCGTAGGAATTTTTTTGAAAGTGCATGCTACGTTCCCCAACAACCCCCCTCCTCTGGCACAAGGGTTCGCACCCCTATAACTTTCACACATATCCAGTCGACAAGCCTCCACGGCACCAAGACATAGGGCTATTACCTCCTCCGAGAGGGGCCTGAACTCGTAAACATGTGTGTACAACCTCGCCATAGCTAAGATACTACCTCCTCCTACGTACCCTCTACTCTTACTGTCAGACTCATTCCCACGACAGTTGGCGCCCACCGTGGTGCAGGCGTCTGAGCGACTTCCGGTGAGGTTGCGAATTTCGTTCTCCGTCAACATGGTTTCCGATGATGGTTTGGCTCTGGGTCGAGAGATCCGTCTCGGCGCGCTCATTTTCATCGCCGATGACTCTTCCTAGCTCCAAGAAGCCCCCTCGATGTCGAGGCCCTCACCATCCATGGGGCGGCGCACTTCCGCGCGAGTGCATGTGGCGTCCTTCTGCGGCAGCCATCGACCTAGTATCGGTCGGCTCCCATGGTGTCTTCGCTCCCCGCCGTCCGCCGTCGCAGGCGATCTGGTCATTCGCGGCTCTAGCGATGGGTGAAGTACGCGGGTGGCTCGCCAGTCGACCACCCCTCAAGTCGCGGCAATCGAGCTCGACGAATCCCTCTACGGATTGTTGAATCTACTAGCTGGTCACTCGGATACACTTTCCGAGTATGAGAGCAACGATCCTGTGGCTGAAGTCTTCATGGTCAACTCCCAACGCAGTCTGCCTGGATTTCGTCGCGGCGGCGGTGGCAGCGGTGGCCCATTGCATGATCATGACGAATATTATCCCCAAGCCCTCACAGCGGATCAAAGGGAAGAGCTACATCGCCGCAATGTCCAGGCGCTCCAGACCCCTATCGTTGGGGAGACCTCCGAGGCTCAAGCTTTGGAGGCTGCACGCTTAGCCACCTTGGCTGAGTGTATGCGTCTGGAAAATCTCCAACAAGCACTTGACGAGCGGGCTCACCAACAGATTCCAGGTTCCAGTCGACGGCCACGACAGTTGTTTCCGACTAAGCCTCGAGAAGAATATAAGGTATACCGTACTACAATCCAAAATGTTGTAGCAGCTGCATGCATAGCAGATTCAATTCAGCCATCCCATTCAGAAGCTGGTATAGGTTTGCAGCAGATCCGAGCATTGCTCCGGGCGGCGGGGGAGCAAAACTCAGCTATTTCTCAGTCGCGTAACAGAATCCATAGCAGATATGTGGTTGCAGACATGGTTCAGTCGGCACATAGCCCGAGATCACCTCTGCGGCGTGAAGATCATGGCTACTGCTAAGACCAGTTTCTTGGTCGGGGCCACAAATGTTTCGATCCTCGTTATCCCCGTGATGACCACTATCGAGTGCCTACACCCCCTTCGAGGGGAGGTTCGTATGCGCCCCGGTGGTATGATGACAGGCGCTCGTTCGGTGACGAGCGGAGGGCTCCAGTCGACCCAAGGGAGCCTGGGTTCGATGCGAGGTCACTCCTCGTGCAAGGTTTGGTTGACAGAGGCAGAGCTAACAGAGAGGGGCTTGATAGAGATCGTCGTACTGGAAGCAGGGCATCCGTTTCTGGTCCCCGAGTGTTTCAGCAGAGCCATCCAAGCCGCTGAGATCCCGCTCGACTTTAGATTGGCTGCTGGTGTGAGCAAGTTCACCGGTGAGTCGAAGCCAGACACTTGGTTAGAAGATTACCGAGTGGCAGTGCAGATTGGTGGAGGTAATGATGATGTGGCCATGAAGCATCTCCCCCTAATGCTTGAAGGCTCAACCAGAGCCTGGTTGAATCAGTTGGCTCCTGGAAGCATTTTCTGTTGGGAAGACTTGGCCCGAGTGTTTATCAAGACATTCGAAGGCACCTGCAAGCGACCTGCTGGGCTGACTGAATTGCAGCATTCACTGGTGCGTATCGGTGCTATACAAACGGTTTTTAACTCCTTCCCGCGACGACATTTGGAACCATCGCCTAGTGAGTGATGGCGATAGGGGGGGTCCTTCCAACATGACCCAGAAACCGTCGGGGATAGGGACCCTACAGTACTCCTACTCGTTTGTGCTCGCATTGCCATCACAGTCGATATTCTGTGGTGCTACATTTACGATACGCGGCCCATCACAAACGGTTCAATATTATAGAATGTGTATGATAAGCATACAATCACACACATTCGCTTTTGCCAAACCGTGTGCGATAACTAATCAAGAAGATTAGCTAATTGTCATACGAGTGTCAGACAGGATTATGAAACGTCGGACCATCGTAACATCGTCGTACACAATAACTATCGCACACGCTATTCTGTGGTGCAATGTTTACGATGCATACTTCATCGAAAACAGTTCATGGTTGTGAATCATGTACGATAAGGAAACTAACACAAATGTTTAGTTTGCCCGCACCGTTTGTGATATTGTCTGACATCGCACAGGCTTTGCAAACGGCAACTGTGTGCATGCTTGCACTCGTTTCCTCTCTGTGAACCGTCTCGGATTATGGTGTATATCGCAAACATTTGTGTTTTACCAACTATGTTTGCCTTAACGACCTGGAGAGCGTAATTTCACTATAATTTAATTGCTGCTATTTCAAATTGTATCGGATTTGAATTTGAATTTGAATGTATGCTACAACTTTATTCATATCCATTAGGTTCAAACAACCAATGCATTATTTGATTCATAGGAACATATGTTCAAGAATTACATAAGAACCAAATAAAGAATGATGAACCACAGTTCTATACTTGTACTATTAAAGACGGTAAAGAAAAAGGCGAAATACATTCTGGTTGCTGAACAAGGTAAAGCGGAATGCCCATATTGTGCCCTCCTCCACGCAGAAGGCACACATGACTCTAGTCCAACCCCTTGTGATGGCCAACCGCCCATCCTTCACGATCTTCATGAAAACATCTAGATAATCATCGTGTTCTGGTAGAAATACTTTAACCTTTGCATGCCCACCAATCATGTAGTTTGAAAGGTAATCTTGAGTAAACTGCTTTAGCAACCACTGCAAAGGAAAAAGATTCAGGCATTGTCATCTAACACAACTCATTATGGGCACTAAAAAGAAGGCTGCAGAGTTCTTACTTACCATCCCGCAATTCGCTGTTGTCTTGGATAAAGTGTAAACAAATAGTTTAATTGCCATATTTGGACCCATTTTACTAACAATCTTTCTCGACTTCCTCACTTGATGCTGGTTCATCGATATCTCATTGCCCCATACGCAGAAAGGGTCGAAGCGCGGATCTTTACCAATGACATATGTACCTAAAAGCACCAAGTTAATAATGGAAGCTAAACAGCAATTGCACAATGATGTAGTACAACACTCTTTTATAATATCTTATAACATCCAATATACTCACATATTAGATGAATTAACATCTCATATTATGGGCTGGAAGGAGTTTAGTGCATTCTTACAAATTACCGGCTGATTAACTGCTGTTGTATCCATGGGTTACAATTAGTTTGAGCTAGTTCGGGCTCAAATAGCCCTAAAGTATGTCTAAACATGAGGGCTAGTTTGAGCTAGTTGCATCTATAACCCACCCAAAAAAACTATCCAACCCAAGAGGTGCTAATTGGAGCTAGTTCTCCTAGTGCATTTATTGTCAATCTAACCCTGCCATCCAAACAGCTCTTTGGATGGAGTTAGTTTAGGGTTAGCCATGAGCTAGAAACTAACTCTAACCTCTAGCTAAGTTGAGTATCCAAACAGGGTTGTGTTGTTGTTGTTGTTGTTGCTGCTGCTGCTCTTCTACGTATATCTAGACATCATCAGACACTACAAAAAAATACACTTCCGTGATGATACGTGTTTGCCACAGTAGGTCGCGTTTTTTGTCATGCATGTACATCCATGACAAATTTATGACAGAATCAAGATAGTCATACCTGTGCTGTCGTAGAAGTGTTCCATGACATTACCAAAATTATCATCACGGAAGTGTACACTTCCATGACGATAAATCGCGCGTCACAAAAGTGCTTTCGTCAAGGGTGACCGACACATGGCATCCACCGTAACGGAACACCGTTAAGCTATCGGGTCGGGTTTTGGATCCGATAACCCGTTAACAGCCCTGACCAATGGGGATTTTCCACGTGTAAAATCATCATTGGCTAGAGAAAACACGTGTCGGCTCATCATCGGGACAGATGTCATCCACTCACTGGACAAAAGGCGCCTATGATACGTCGACACGTGGCACGGCCCAACAAGTTTAAATGGGCCGGCCCAACTAAAGGCCCACAAGATTTTGCGGACCATAATGGGTCGGCCCAGCTAAAGGCCCACGAGATTTTGCGGACCATAATGGGCTGGCCCAGCTAAAGGCCCACAAGATTTCACAGGCCATAATGGGCCGGCCCAGGTAAAGGCCCACAAGATTTTCGTGTGCCATAATAGGCCGGCCCAGGTAAAGGCCCACGGTGACTCTAGCCCATAATGAACAGTAATTTTCTTTATACCCGTTAACGACCCGTGATTTACATGGGCCGTTTCCAGCCCGTGTTAGCTTTCGGCCTATTGACGGCCCATACGTTCTTGGGCTCCTTTTCGGCCCTCGATTACTTCCGGCCCGTTACTGGCCTGTTCCCCTAATGGGCCAAATTTGGCCCATGGCAAGAGTCAGCCCGTTACTGGCCTGTTCCACTAATGGGCCAAATTCGGCCCATGGCAAGAGTCGGCCCGTTACTGGCCTATTACCCTAATGGGCCAAATTCGGCCCAGGGCAAGAGTCGGCTCGTTTCTGGCCTGTTAACCCGTTGCGCCGTTTCTAGCCCGTCCTATATTCTGGCCCATTAACGACCCGTTATGCCTGTGATAGAATTAAGCCTTTGCTATCCTACGGCCTGTTAACAGCCTGTTACCGTGCTGGGCCGATACCAATTACGCCCGATCATGGCCCATGTAGACCCATTTATCCGACGGCCCGAGGCCCACCGATTACAGGCCCATTTATCGACGGCCCGTAGGAGACCCATGGATCCTACGGCCCGTATATGGCCCATGGTAGTTGCGGCCACTAGCAAACTAGGGAAAAAGAAGACTAGGAAATAAATAAGGCCAAAACTAACGCTAGGCTATTAAGGCGATTACACAGATTACATCCACTCGGCATCAAAGATCGCCACCAGTGCAAATATAGGGAACACCCTACACTATACAAAAATGTCTTGCTGTTTTTTTCAGGCGGTGGTTGCACGTTAAGAATAAATTTTGTATCGCATCAAAACAAATTACAACTATATAACAAAAGGAAGGTTGGCATAAAACTTAACAGTCTAGCAGATAAATGCACCACCAGAAGTTCAGAAGCTCAGTTCATTTGACCTGACTGTTATGTTTTCATGCTGTATTGTCCGATGGAGCACCATAACCCTCGCCTTCATTTCCCCTAGGCTCCTGAACAACATAGCAAATGTCTGATAGTCTGGTTTCAAAACCATGCATATCTTGACGACATTGAGCAATGTTTCTCCTTGTTTCACAAAGGGTCTCTGTTAAGGAATGGACTTGTGTCTGGAGCGCAGATATAACATTGCTTTGAGCTTGCATATCTTGATCATGAGGCAGTTTGGACGATATTGCCTTAACAACCAACCCAGTATTACGCAGGAACGTGCTTTTGGCACTGTTAGTGGACAGGTACTGACCCACTGCAGCAAGAGCTGACATTGCGGTTATAGTTGCCTCGCCACCTTCAAAAGGTGGCGGTTCCACCATATTTTCCATAGCTCGCTGAAAAGTTGAGGTTTTACATTAGTAGTACGAGAACAGAAGATATTAAGGAGGCAGCAAAACTAAACAAAATAGCTTTGGTCTATATACATAACTTATTCTGGTGAACCCATGTAAAATATTAGTTGTATTTTATTGCAAAGTACATAATAAAACCAGGTTCCAAACATATGACCATGTACCATCGCTAATGTATTGTCTATTTCTTCACATTGTATTGAGGGCTAAGGATAAAGAAACGAAGTTTATAATACAGTAAGCATAGTATGATGCCGTTCATATCACAAAACAACTGAGAACAGAAAAACAGACAATTGTAACGTTGTGTGGGCAAGTCCAGCACGGAACTAGATTATGGGTCAAGATCAAAGGAATATCAATCCTCTCTTTTAAACCTTGTAAGGTGCACTGATACACTAAGAAAATTGTGTATAAAATTGAAAAGAGTAATAGACATTGGTTGCAAACCATGCAGTTCAAGGCACAAGTCAGAGTAAGTAGTAGTTAAAAGGCATGAGGATTAAGGACTTACAACAACGGCTTTGACTGGTGTAGTCATGCCCTTCTTCTTGCTAGCATGACAGTCCTTGAAGATTTCCACAACGTTTGGTTCAGGTACTTTTTGGTCCTTGCGGGCTTTCCTCTGCATTTGGAACAAGTCAATATAGATCTGATAATATGATACAACAAAAAGAGTGAAACAACAACTAATTACAAGAGCCTCGCAGTGTGCAATATAGCTACGAGATCCTGTTGTCTGTTGGAATTTCACTTTCATACAGTTGGCCTTGTTCTTTGAACAGTTCACCTACAAGAAGATAGATTTGTGTGGCACATGCGTAAATAGGACTTCAACATGTGATCTGATGACATATATATAATGTACCTGATACTTTGGATCGGACCAGTGTTTAACGAGGCCTCTCCAGTCTTCATCAGATATATTTTCCACTTGAGATGTTTGGCAAGTTCACTGTTAGCCTTGCCTTCAAAGTGAGTTTTCCACAAGTTATACTGATACTGTCGCAGAGCAGTCTTGAAAACATGGGTGCAAGCTTGTCTAGTTGCATCATATTGGCTATCCAACTTGAACCTCATATGTTGAAAATTATGGGAGTCTCATTATCAGCAACCTAGAAAGTATTGGACAAAGCAAGACGATATTACTAGTTTCCATACATAACCATACTTACAGATAAATGGTCGAGGAAGATGTTGAACTGGGTTTCGTCTTTGTCATTCCTGTACTGAATCCATGTTGGGAGGATACGTACATGACACCTAACAGCAACCACTGCCTTTGATACTAACTTGGCTGACTCTGTAGCATCACGTGGCCTTTTTAAACCTGCGTCAAAACGGATCTCCATTCTTCCTCCTCTAGATTTAGTTAACCTATCGAGCATTATCCCTGATGTTTGTTTCCTCTTGCGCCTAGGTGCTAGTCCAACAACAAACATAGGAAGTGTTAGTGTACATCAAACTATGAGACTACATATAAAGAAGCATGCAACTGTAACTTGACTCCAGCAACTACCTTCTTGTTGTTGAAGCTCACAAGGTTCATCTGATATTGCCAACTCGTCTTGTGTCAAGAGTTCTTGGGAAGTGGTGGCAGGTGGCAAGGGAGCTTGGGAACGTGTTGCTAGCTCAGTTGACGCACGAGTACGTCGTGCAGCTGGTAGTACTGTGGTAGGTGTTGCAAGAACTAGGGCTGTCTCTGCTTGTTTGGTGGCAGCTATTTGTTTCTGTTTGTCTTTTTTTGCAACTCGTGTAGCATGGGATGTCGTGTTTGTAGAATTTTATGTTGGACTTTGACCTTCTATTGCACCATCAGTACCAGCAGAATCTGCAGGATTCATCCGCTTCTCATTCCCTGCCATTCTGTGTTTCTTCCTCTTTCTCTGTGCCATGTTAAGTCAAGCCGACAAGAAAAACGAATAACAATTTAGTTCTTCAGAACAAATTGATGCATGATGCAGACGAACTGAACTTTGATGTTAGACAACCACATGATAGGAGGATGTAATATGTATGAAAAACAGGACGGAAGAGATAACCAGAACTATGATGTGTAAACTAAGAAGAAGACATTTCACCAAATTAGAAGCAATGCAATGGAAGGTAGACACCATATGAAAGATGCTACAAATATCGCTCTGCCAAGTTAACAGTGTCTCATCATAAATGGCGTTTAAACAAATGTGAAGCAGAACAAGAAATAAATCATATGCAAGATGCAAACAACATCACACTACCATGTTAGAGGTCTCTCGTCATTAGTGCCATTGCATATTCACAGCATTGCATATTCACAGCTTATGATGTGTAAACTAAGGAGAAGGCATTTCAAAAAATTAGAAGCAATGAAAGCTAGACACCATATGAAAGATGCAACGAATATCACTCTACCAAGTTAAAACTGTCTCGTCATAAGTGCCATTTCAACAAATTAGTAATACAAGCTAGAAAAGAATGTGAGATGTAACCTATATCACACTCCGAAGTCAAGCGTGTCTTATGATAAGTGATTGTTGCAGGTTACACAATAGTAGTAATTTGATGTAAGAACATGGTGTGATAGACGGATATTGTATGTTCTAGAAACAGGAACACGTGTCTTATTCAAGTATAATGTGTAAAGTAAGCAGATGGAATTCAACAAAATTAGAAGCAATACAAGCTAGACATCACACATAACATGCAACCACATATAACAGTGCCAAGTTAGAGGGAGCACCGGTGATGCTGCACTAGGGGAGACGTGCTCATCATAAACACAACTTTGTTGAGTGTCTATGCATGTGTTGTCTTGGAAATCATCTTGGGGGTGTGGAGGAGTAGAAACTGTAGAGGCCCTCCGTTCGGAAGGAGCACCTTTATCCGCTGCCTTGCTAACTTCCTTCCGCTTTATTGATTTTGAATTGTCAAGTAAAACCAATAAGAAAAAGCAATAAAATTATCTCTTCGGAACTCATTCATGCATGATACTGACAATCACTACTTTGATGTAAGGCAAACACATGATACCAGGATGGAATATGTACGAAAAAAAGGACGGCATGGCATGTTCACAACTGTTTGTGTAAACTAAGCAGAAACCATTCTAGCAAATAAGAAGCAATGCAAGCTAGACACCACATGAAAGATGCAACCAATATCGCTGCCAAGTTAGAGCAAGCACCTGCGATGCTAGTGTAGGGGAAATGATGTAATCAACTACAGAGCTACGTTCACTATCTTCATCTAGCATTTCTGTTTCTTGAGAATCATGTCGGGAGGCTGACGCTGCATTCTTTAAATGAGGAGTAGTCCCCTTGCTTGCCTGCCTCGTCATAAGTGATTGATGAGGGATACACAAGAACATTAGTTTGATGTAAGAACATGGTTAATACACAGATGTACTAGTATGTACCAAAAACAGAAAGGCATGTCATATTCAAAGGTATAATGTGTAAGCTAAGCAGATGCAATTTAACCAAATTGGAAGCAATACAAGCTAGACATCCGACTGGAGTGGTGAGCATGATCATCTAGGACCTGAGAGCCTGGTGGGAGGCGGGCTGCTTCGCCACCATCGCAGCTTTTTAGTTGGCTTCCAGATGATGCCTATCTTTGCTGGGCTTGTCACTGGCTCGACCAGTGCCCTGACTAGCTATTTGTCTTCTTGTGCTCACGAGATGGTGGTTCATGTAAAAAATATCTTTCCTTATCTTACCGACTTTGGCCTTTCAAATACAAGCTAGACACCATATGGAACATGCAACCACATATGACACCGCGAAGTTAAAGAAAGCACCTGGGATGGTGGTTCATTGCGAGCGAGGTCATCAACTCCAGAGCTACGTTCCCCGTCTCCATCTGCTGACACTACACCCTTTAAAGCGTTGAAACGTGTCTTGCCTAGCCGCACACCAAACTGGAGCGACTTCTCTCTTTTCTTTTTGGCTTCTCTCATGGAAGCAGAGTCTGAAATACCCGTGCACAAAAACACAACAGTGAGAGTAAGGGTGAAGTGTGTGCAGAACTAGTGCACTGTAAAAGTAGCAGATAGCAGGTGGCTGAAAAATAAATGACAGGAGACATATGATAGCTCTACAACATTGCATGGCAAACAAAATTAGATTCTACTCTGTATGATTTTGTAATATATGAGCACAGGAAATGCAGGTACTCCTCCAGCACACCACCACATGTGGTCATATCTAAGATAACAGTCGTCTGAAAATAAATAGGTCAGTCGATTTTTTTAATGAACCATCCGATCTATAAGGAACGGGCAGATGGCCTTCGTCTACCTCCTGCCAGTCACTATTGACGATCTTTCTCGAACCGCCAGCGACCACCGGCCCAGACCCCTGCCTCCGCCGCCCCACCCTCCCATCGACCTCACACCACCGCCGTGCTTGGCAGCGCCCCCAGGCCATCCCTTTAATCCCGGCCGACCTCTAGATCGGGCGCCAGTAGCTCTAAGCTGCACACGCCCCTAAGATAAACACCAAGGCGCTGCTTCCCAGGCGTAATAGGCGTACTAGCGCCTGTTACGCCGGGGAATGCTCCCGTTAATTGGGAATCAAGTGGCCAGAAATTGAAATTCAGGGGGGCGACGGACCTCTAGCTAAGGTGAAATAGTATATGAGGAGAAACCTTGTGCATCGCGAGTTACTAGGAACATCTAGTATCGAGAAGAAGCGGTCAACTAGTGTCTTCTGTGGGATGAATACCGTGCAAGCAGATACGTAAGATTTGCACGAATAAGGGAAGAGGAGTACCTTTTTCGGTTGCCGGTGTGGTCACCTCCACAAGTCGCGCCGATTTTCTTCTTTTTACCGGGGAAACCGATGTTCTGGAGGGTGCAGGCTTGGACGAACCCATGGCCAAATTGTTGACTGTGTTGCCGTGGCCGTATGTCGGCGGAGGGGAAGCAGATCCGAGGAGGCGAAGGACGGCATAGCAGGAACAGCTCCGGTGCGGTGGAGGGTGGCGAAGTTGGAGCGACAGCGGTGAGGCGTAGGACGGCGTGGTTGAACTGGCTCGAGTACGGACAGCTCGGCCTCGGCTTCAACTACTAGCCGTGGAGGGCATTGCGGTTGAGGTTGCGGTGGACGACGACGTCGGGGTATCGGCTCCGGCGTGATGGAGGAGGGCGGCGGTTGATGGGTGGGATGGGGTGGCGGACGGAGGACGCCGGGGTTTCGCGGCTGGTGGAGAGGTAGTTTTGGCGCCCACGGAGTACGAATGGGGAATCGGACGGGTGGGGGGAACCATGTTTCGGTCTGGGACGCGCTTGTTTTTGGCTTTTTTGAACAGAAGATGGGACGCGCTTGTTTGAAATTTGGGGAAAGTACAAACTTTGCCCCCCTCTTAAATTCCGGACCTACTGCGGGTCGGGGGTAGGATGGTAATCCCAGGTGTCCCAAATAGTGGGCGGGAGCGATTTCGGCCGCGCGCATGTGTGCTTAGGCGGCCATTGTGTATGAATGTTTTTCGGATGTGGTTGTGTGGCGTCTAGATGAAGCTACAAACCTACCCCGGTTTAGACCTTTGGACGTCGGGCCGGTAGGTTTCACGGGTCGGAGTTATTAGAAAAGTAATTTCCTTGTACTACCAAACATTGGTCTCATGCGGTTTCGGGCGAGTAGAGGCTCTTTTGGCGCTTCGTTCGAAATTTTGAAACACAAGCATTCACGTTTAGAGTACTCTTGAACTATGAGGATTGACCTAAATATACAACATTATATTTGACCTTGTATGTTTGAAAACCTCATTAAATTATCCGCTTCTTTTTGAAATTTTGACACTTGAAAATCCTATAACTACGATTATTTTGGAATGGAGGAGCTAAATTTGAATCTATTTTGTACACGACTACATATACTATTATGTACAAAATCAGAGCAAAGATTGGTGCCCCCATAATTTAGGTATGGTTTATAAATGCCATGATATCAAATTCAAATAATTGAATGGACTTCATGTTGAATTCGATTTTTTAAACCACCTTAAGTTGAATTCAAATGTATGCTAGTTCATAGGTAGTAGCTATTTATAATGTCCATTGTGTAACTTTCGTATGTATAATGTGCTTTACACACAAAACATGAACTATACTCACATTTGTATTCAATTGCTAAAGCGATGCATTGTCTGGAGTTCAAAATACTAACTATGTGGATCAATTGTGTCGAATAATAACATAGACATGCTCAAATTCGATAGAATCTAGATGTCTGATGGATCAATGACCGCTCCTTACGCGAATTGCAAATATCATGATCCCATCCTAATATTTGGATACAATTTATATCTTTAATCAATGTGTAGAGCAGTCTTTTACGTGTAGTTTCACTCTCCATCGGTGGTCTCTCACACATGCTCACACTCTCTCTCCCGAGGTGTCTTTCTCGCACACATGCTCTAGATATAACCCTCCCTCCCTCTCGTAACCATTTACAACTGTTTTCACTAACCTTTATCACAAGCACTCTTCCTCTCGCAAACATACACACGCACAATCCTCATCGACCCTTTCTATATACATGGACCTACCTACGTGTCTCATGTACGCACATTATCTTTACGCCTGTCTCTCACGCATTGTCTCACACCTCTCTTCCTAATCGACGAGTATGATTCTAGCAGAGCATTTTGTAGGATGCCCCTTAAAGTTAGGTTGGATGAATAGTAATATCAGAGATAAAGGGGTTACCAGGTCCGAGAACCTAGGGTTACAAATCCTAGCCGGCTTTGTCAGTGGACACAGAGTCCTTCACAATTCTGCTATCTTTGTCTTGTACGACTAGTCATCCATGGGTCTTCCTAAATGCATCACGGGCCGACCAATGTGGCGCAGGACGGAACAGAACGAAGGGCCTCACCTCGACCCACCGGACCTCACGCGGTGACACACCCTCTGCCCCCATGTCTCATTATCTTCTCACACCCACACATACCAACACAAACACCACACACACAGAAAATTTCTCCTGGTGCCTCTATTCCCCCCCTTGCATATACACACTCAAGGGAATGGAATCTCTTGTTGTGACGCCATATTCGTCTCTCTCTCTAGACCACTCTCATTTCTCGTGCTATCTCTCCCATGCCCCCTGTCGGCCCCTCTATCCATGCCTCTCTCGAATACGTAATACACACACATACCTCTCTAGGCCCCGCCAAATGCATCAACTACACATTCACACATGTTACATCACGTACCCCATTGATCTAAAAAGCCCTCTCTTCATGTTTATTTCGCATACAACATTCCTTTTGAATAAAGTTTGGCCAAAAAATTATTTTAGAGTTTCTACATATATACAACATTACAAAGTTATATGGAGGAGTACGAACGCTAATTTGCATTGCATGGTACCCACAATGATATTTATTCCGCACTGTGAATTTGTATATTTTTATACTATATACAAAGTTAGTCATAATAAAGAGAAACGAAGAGCATCTCTCTCTCCATCGCATACCCCCCTGTACACCCCTTTCGCGTATGCACACAAAACTATCTCTAGGTCCTCTAAAAGTAAGCCCCCAGAAAATTCACGCATGTTTCATCTTTCTCTTGCGATATATGCGATGACGATCATTGTATTTGAAGTGAAAGCACGATACGTACATTGGACTTCAGAATCCACTCATTACGGTCACCATTTATATTTAGTGGTTATTATACAGTCACGGGCTCACCGTACAACTCTGTATTTGCTCATGACATGACTAGTTGACCAGTTAAACACTCCACGTGGCACCTCTAGTGTTGCATCACATTATCTCACTACCATCGTGCCCACCTGTCGACTTCTATCTACTCTACATCTACACTCTTATAAAATACATAAAATACACTCTTATAATAAACAGAGTTGGTGATGATGGTGTGCCTGCCATCCTGCAATATAGGCCATCCGATTTATATCTGACGGATAGGAAAGAAACTATGGCAATTTTGCAAAAAGGTACCCACACACCTCTCCACATTTGCAAATAAGGACTTCCCTCGTTCATCCTTTTCTCTCACAAGATAAACAAGTCATACAAATGCATCTTGATGGTACATGCAACGCACAGGCATCTTGCTAGTAAGAATGAAAACAAACGACAAAAAATATTTGGACGGTGGTTCGAAGTCATGACCGCGGGCATAGCGGACAAGGTGGCCTTGTACTGGTATGCTGAGCCGTCTGTTTTAACACACAGGAGCTGGTGTAGTGATTATACACACACGCACGCATGCACACGAACTGCATCCACGCAACACTCACACAAACACATGCACCCACGCACGCACGCAACACTGACACGTACACACGCAGCCACGCATGCACGCAACACTCACACGCACGCACGCAACACTCACACGTACACACGCACGCATGCATGCACACACCAGTACACCACACGACCAACACACACTCTCACGCTCAAGTGCTCAACCTACACATGCATGCGCACACATCAGGCCCTGACAGACACATACACAACCAGGTGATTCCCGCGCACGGGTTGGAGCCTTGTCGCGCCTGCGTAAATTTGTGTTTGTCTGACCTTTTGCCTATGCGAACTGACAGGTGGGACCCACAACAAACATGGTCAATTTAACTAGTCAACATGGCGCCACGCAGACTATTTGGCCGGTCAACAGAGTGCAATCCGATGCTGAGCTGTGAGCAAGTGACCGTATAATCACCACAAAACGTATATAGTCACCGTAATTAGCTTATTCTGAAGTTCGGTGACCGTATTACGCTTTTCTCTCTGTAGGCCCTCCAAAACTACATCTCTACACGTTCTCGCATGTTACTAGTAAAGGACTTCCTGGATGCAAATAAGGCGGTTGTCTCGGCTTGCAGGCGGCACTTGCGAACGACTTACCGTGGTCTCCCTCAATGGTGTTCTCCGTCGAACGCACTTCGCCAAACCACCAAAAAATAAATTAAAAATATCGTCAACGTCAACCGCAATGGGGAAGGAAGTCAAATATAGTTACTACCTCCATTTTTTTGTACACAAGGCCAGTATATCAAAATTACAATTTGCAAAGGGCCACTAACACTAATCGAGGCAAAATTGATGGGGTTAGCAACCAAGGACATTAATATCCCCTGCATGCATGTGGAAGTGAGAAGGTTGGTTTGCATGGCGCTATATTAATCAAGCGATGAGGAGTGAGATGGTTAGCTCTTTGGTCTTTGGAGGAAAAAAATACGCATTAATTGACACGTGAAACAAGGATTTGTATCGATTAAATCCCGCGAAGGAAAACCCAACCTTTCTTTTTTTAACACTAGTACTCCTAGTACGTACGTACTTATCCTGTTTGGGTCTAGGCCTTGCATTGCCAAACTTCGCCACACATTTTTGCCAAGCTTGCCTAACGTTTTCAAAATGAGAAGGAGGTACACTTGCGCACGGCTATCGCGGTCGCACCGCACCCTCACACGGTCGCTCCTGTACGCCGCGGTCGCACCGCACCCTCACACAGTCGCTCCTGCACGCTGCAAACCCAACCAAGGGAACGCACCCTCACTGACACGTGCTGTCGCATGTGAACACACCAAACTCAGCCATCCTATCGCTGACACATAATTTTCGTTCATAGAGTATGTTTATCCAACCGCATGTTGGGGAGTATCCGTACGGCCCGTGCGGTGGTCTGTTGGGGAAGAAGAAGAGGTGAGGAAGAAGGAAAGAAGGGTCAGGAGACGTAGGATATTCATCCAACCGCCTGAAATGGTAGACTGACCCAAGTCAGGCGACTTGCATAACAAATATATGTTTTTACACAGCAAAAGATCCATAAAAACAACAACATAAAGAAAAACTATCACTACTCGCGGAAAGAGACGACCTCGTCGTCTTTGGCTGACGGCGCGAACCAGCCGTCGCTGCCGACGTGTGTCTCCGCACCGTGGTTGTCCTCGGCCTCCAGCTACTCGTTCAAGCGGAGCGTGCGGGCGCTCTGCACGGACGAGAGCACAGCCCAGTTCAACTCGAGGACGTCCGACTCCGCCTGCAGGAGGGCCTCGATGGCAGCGGCATCCGCGCGCTCTGCGTCGAGTCGAGCCTCCGCCGCCCGGTTCAAGTCCAGGACGTCCGGTTCCGCCTGCAGGAGGGCGTCAATGAGAGCGGCATCTGCGCGCTCTGCGTCGAGTCGAGCCTCTGCCGCCCGGTTCAAGTCCAGGACGTCCGGTTCCGCCTGCAGGAGGGCCTCGATGGCAGCGGCATCCGCGCGCTCCACCTCAAGTTGAGCCTCCGCTGCCCGGTTCACATCCACGACATCCGGTTCCGCCTGCAGGAGAGCCTCGATGGCATCGGCATGCGCGCGTTCCGCGTCGAGTTGAGCCTCTGCCTTCTGGTCCTCCTTTAGTATCGCCATGTTGAACCGCTGGTCCGCCTGCACCATGGGGGACTCAGACGCCGGCACAAAGTCGACGTCCATCGTCTCATACCCATCAGGGGCCTTCTGCGCTGCAACCTCCGCCATGAACATTGGATCGGCTTCCTCCTCCTCGTAGCTTGGCTCCAGAGAACTCGGGGATTGGCCCACCGCAAAGCGAGCTTGGGAACGGAGGTCTGTGGTGCCGACCGCTGCCGCGATTTCTGCGCGGCGCTCCGGCGTCAGCATCTTGTAGTAAGTGATCTTGCGGCGCACCATGGCTTTCCGGCGAACTAGGGGACGCTTGATACGGGCTAGGGGATCGAAAGGTGGGGGAATGGGCTGGAGATTTGGTGTGGTTTTAGGGCAGTGGCTGGCGTAGGCCAAGCAGCGAAGGTTCTGGTGTGAATAGTGGTTCCGATGATGACCGGTCAATCGGTTTTGACTGTACATTGCTCTTGTCGCGTTCGCGTTGCAGCCCGGCACGCTGGGCCCTCCATGTCGCTCACCGAATGGAACGCGCTTCGTCTTGCATTTTCGCTCGCTTGTGGGACCGCAGTTGAGAGCAAACCGACGTCCCTCCCCCTCCCCCGCCCGCGTCATTTATTATACCACCACTCCCTCCGTTTTATGCGGAGTAAATAAAAACAGAGGGAGTATACTATGGATGAGGATCCCCTGACGTGGCTGAACCCATTGAGTAACTGACATGCGGGGCCTAGCAAGCATGGGGTCCGCCAGTAAGTGACCGAAAGGGAGGGTAAGGCAGGGATACCTACGTCAGAGGATCCACTTCCACTATACTACTTTGACCAAATGTTAGAGTAATAATATATGACATGCAACTTACACAAATGTTAGAGTAATAATATATGACATGCAACTTACGCAAAGCATACAGGGTCTAATGCATTTTTCGAGGCTAACTTTGACCAAATCTTAGAGTAATAATATATGACATGCAACTTACACAAAGCATACGGTCAAATTCGTATGTGAAAGGAGTTTCCAATGATATAATTTTCACATTATACATCTCATGTACTATTAATCTTATCAATAGTCAAATTGGAAACCATCTCGAGTAGAAATCTAGGAGTACGTATGAATCTAACAATATTGATTGGGCGTTGTTGAATGTTGATACCTTTTTGATCAAAGTAGGTATACTTTGACTACACATAAAACTTATATGTAAACTAGAAAGGATAGGAGGGAGTATATTGTACGTTCAAAAACGAAACGAACATTGAATACCCTTTATATATGATTTGCGGATGCTATGATCACCGGTTCAAAATTTTGAATCCGCCTTAGGTATCACGTGCTCCCACTCGTTCCCTCTCGATTTCATCTCGGGGTCCGGAGATCTATTGAAAGAGGACTAGGGTGGGTACATGCGAATGATACTCGGCGGAATGTTCAAATGAGGCATGCGGGAGGATGGACTCGACTGGAGGGCGACATGATCGATGGAGAAGAGGGTTGGAGAGGAATGAGAAATAAGCAAACGCCACATGATTATACTTGAATGGCTCAAATAAACAATAAGTTTTCTGGCTTGGCCTACATAGTGAAAGGCCTAATGCGCAACACGGAGCACTGACGCTCGAATATGGCCGGGAAAACAGGGAAATAGACATGTGGGGCACACCCGTCGGGACGACGTAGCGCAGACTAGTCCAATGGAGGAGCTGGCCCACAACCTCCTCGCCACCGACAACCGTTCATGTGGGTCGTTGGGGCCAACAACAGGGTGCAGCTCCAGCACCGCCTCTGGACACGGCGACCGCGGTGAGCGACACGCTCATATCGTCGCTAGACATGGTCGGTTTCAGTTTGCCGAGGGTGGCGTTAGTGCTGTGGCACGACCAATGGTATGTTTGGTTTGTGCCCAAGGTTGCCCCATGAAAGCATTGGGTAGCCAAAATTTTGGTTGAGGTATTGGTTGCCCATGATTTGGCTGACATTGGCAAGAAAAATGAACTTGAGTTGGCTAGAGTTCATTGGCATGACAAAGAAATGGCAACCATCCAAACAAAGACCAATCTTTGGGTCATGACCAAAATTTTGGTTGAGGTATTGGTTGCCCATGATTTGGCCGACATTGGCAAGAAAAATGAACTAGAGTTGGCTAGAGTTCATTGGCATGCCAAAAAATGGCAACCATCCAAACAAAGACCAATCTTTTGGTCATGACCAAAATTTTGGCAAGGTGCACTTTGGCCACAATCCAAACACACCCCAACACCCGGCTCGTCGAGGATGCACGGGGCGCCGCGACGCGTTCGTGGAGTGGTGTAGCGTGGCCAACTGCATCCTGTGGACCTGGGACCATGCCGGGTCGTCTTGCTTTTTCAATGACATGTCGGGATCGCATGTGAGCAAAGGGCATCTCCAACGTTGCCACGACTGCAGCTGACTACCCTGGCACACCAAAACCCTCATCCCTCGCACCATCGCGCGGTGCGTTCCCAGCCGGCGCCAGCTGCCCGCATTCATGCCGTCCGTTTGTATGTCTTCATTAAGAGGCTCGGTGCCCGCGGAACCAACTCGGGTGACTTAATGACGCACCCGGACTCTTGGCCTCACCCGAATGCGCTACTTAAAGCAGCAACGCCCAGCTAACCTCCACACCATAGCGCATCGTCCTCCTACCTGGAACCACATCCGCCATGACCGCAAGCGTGAACGCTCTGCAGGAGAGCTTGTCTTCGGGGATGGAGCTCGAGGTCGCCGCCCTCGCTCAAGTCGCCACACAAGCGGTGGCCACGCTGGCGGCCGACGACGGGAGCACCGTCAGCCAGGCGTCCTACTTGCCGCCGTCCAACGTCCGGCACCGCCGAGGCCGGGGACTCCTCCGAGGATGAGTAGGGCATCGGAGGCGGCAGGGCATGGTGTGCCAACTGGCCGGCCCGTCTCCCGTGTTCTACTTTTCCTCGCCGGAGACCGCACCTTCACTTCACGGGTCTTGAACCTCGCCCCCGTACATGGAGATCACAGATGGAGGACGTTGGTCACCGTCATAGAATAAGTTTAGGGTCGGGTTTCTTTTATTTTTTTGTCCTATAAAAGTTCAAAATGTAATGAAAATATGTCGTGTTTGCATTAATCTCGGCCGGTGTATATGAACTTTCACAATAATATACATATTGTAGGAGTACTAGCAAGATGCCCGTGCATTGCATGGAAGATCAAGATCTTGTGGGAGAAAAGGATGAACGAGGGAAAGCCTTATCTGCAAATGTGGAGAGGAGTGCGGGTAAATTGTTATAGTTTCCTTCCTATCTGTTAGATATAGATCGGATGGCCTATATTGCAGGATCGGACACATCTTTCTACATCTACGGGAACCTACAAAAGGGTTAACGTAAATTGCCTCTCTCTCTCCTCCCCTGATTTTCATGGTGGTGGGCCCCTCCCTCCCCCAATCTACAATCAACAGCTCACATGTTTCACATTATGTTAATTACATAACTGGGATTACGTAGGTGTAGCATTACTCGTCCTAAAAAACCCAACTAAGCCAACCTCCCAGCATATCGTGCGGGAAAAGACCCGGCCGCGCCATTTTAGTCAGGATTACCGGATTACTAGTAGTAGTATCGATGGATCGTGCGAAGCAACAGATTTTTTTGAGGGGGCGAAGCACCTAGTTTAAAAGGAAAAAATGCGGTACACTCACAGCACTCATGTCGTGGTCGCATTGCACCCCACACACGTTCGCTCCTGCACACGGCTCACGCAAACGGAACGCGCTTCGGCTTGCCTCTTCATTGACACGTGGGACTACACTTGGAGAAACCAACCATGC
>NC_041388.1:433878168-433892074 GCF_002162155.2 Triticum dicoccoides
GAAATCCGATTCAACCACCCTTCGGTCAACTAGCCAATAATATTCCCCAAACCCCCCCTGTCCCCCTCCACTCCATTCGCTCCGCCAAAGCCGCCCTCCCCGCCGCACCGATACGTCGGCGCCGCGGTTCAGCGATCCTCTCGCTCCCATAGTACGCTCTCGTAGACTGCCGTCCTCTAGCCGCGCCGCCACCTCTGGCTACGTTCTTGTGGAGGCGCACGGCGGTCAGCGCCGCCACCGCTGGCAATGTTCGTGTGGAGATGCACGGCGGTCAGCTTCTCCCACGGTACGCGCATTCTAGACTAAGTCCCCATTCATGTCGGTGTAGCGCTGAATGTTAGCTGATAGACGATGTTAATCTCACTGTTTGCCGAAGTAGTTTACTGTCAATATGCTCTGCTTAAGAAGCTTCCTTGCCCTGTTCTGCACTCAATCTACTTAGCTGAGATGGCATGCCAAGGCCGATTAGTTGCTAAAATATCCTGCCATATATTTATTGTGACGTAGACTGCCATGGTCTAGTAGCCAATCTGTTAGCTGAAATAGCTCTACACCGTTTTATACTCGATCTTTGTTGCTGTGATGGCCTTCGATAGTTTGATGGCTGTGTGCTCGGCCTCATTGACTGCTGAAACAGCCTGCCATAATTTGGCACTCAAATCTGTTTGCTGAATTAGCTTTACATATATTTCTTTACTTAGATCTGCTCGTCCAAATATCTTGCCATAGCTTTAGACATCGACCTAGGTATTTTTTTCTGGACTTCATAAAAAAGCATATATGTTTTTCCTATAATATCTAGTAGAAGAACTAATTTGTATGTCTAACAGATGGACAGGACTTGGATAACTTCTGCTCGAAGATTCTCCGCTGCATATGTCGAGGGGGTTGAGAAATTCATGAACTTTATCAGAGCTGAGTACGGTGGTCCGAAATCAGATGTGCTCTGCCCGTGTAGCAGTTGTATGAATTCAGTTACAAGACCCCAGTCAACTGTGCAAAATCATCTACACTTGTATGAGATGTCGGTCACATATACTAGGTGGGTTCATCATGGTGAAGTTGCGAACGTCAATGTTATTGACTACGTGGAAGCAGCAGATCACCATCTTGATCTGCCTGATGCTCAGGTGGAAGAGGAGGAGGAGGTGGTGGTAGCGGAGCCAGTGAGTTTGACCAACATTGAAACAATGCTACGAAATGCTCGTGCATTCCGTGAACTTTCACCTGCAGAAGAAAAATGGTGGGCCCGCATGTTGGAGCAATGCAACATTGCTGTCACCCTAGGAAATAAGCTGTCAGTATTCTCATCTATGGTCACCTTTCTTCAGGTGAAGACATCTGAGCGGATGACCAACAAATCATTCGATGCGATGTTGGCTGCTTTCCGCGAATCTTTCCCAGATGCATCTGAGCTGCCACACACCTACAGTAAAATGAAGAATTTCCTTCGTGCAGTTGGAATTGGATATGATATGATCCATGTTTGTAAGAATAATTGTGTTCTGTTCCGGAAGGATTATGCCAACTTAAGTGAATGCCCGAAATGCAAATCATCAAGATGGAAAGATGGCGATGCTGTGAAGAGGATTCCTCATAATGTTCTGAGACATTTTCCAATTACACCAAGATTGCAGAGGTTGTTTCATGATGCTGGAACAAGAGAGGATGTACTGTGGCATTCTAGGAACCAGGAGTACAGAGATCAGAATGGAATGAGCCATCCATCTCATGGTAGTGAGTGGAAAAGCTTCAATGATAAACACAAAGAGTTTGCTGCTGACCCGAGAAACATTAGACTTGGCTCAGCTTCAGATGTATTTAACCCATTTGGCCACCAGAGCGCCACATATAGCATGTGGCCAGTGCTTTTTATCCCTTACAACATGCCTCCAAATGTCTGCACCAAAGAATCAAACTACATGATGGCCTTGCTCATCCCAGGTCCAAAAAGTCCTGGAAAGGATTTTGATTTGTTCATGGAGCCTCTTGTGGAGGAACTTCAACAACTATGGAAGGGTGTTCTCACTCGAGACCTATATAGCAGCCCACCAGCTGATTTCTTTCTGCGTGCTGTTATAATTTGGTGCATCCATGATTATCTGGCTTTGGGCACTATGTCAGGGTGAACGACACATGGTTACAATGCATGTGTTCGCTGTGACAGGAATCCGCTGTCATACGCAATACTTAGCAAGATCTGTTACATTGGACACCGCCGTTTCCTTGCCAAGGACAAGCCGCATCCTAGAAAATACCGAAGACATGTGTTCAATGCAAAGCATGAAAACCGTGATGCGCCAAAGAGGCTCACCGCCGATGAGTTGCAAGTGGAATTAGAGAAGGTCGGGCATATTACACTAGGAAACCATCCTGGTAATGGTAGCGGGAAAAGGAAGCGTGGCAGGGTAGAAGAGAGATTATTGTTTACCCGTAGGTCCACTTTGTGGGACTTGGAGTATTGGAAAGATTTGGATCTGAGGCATAATCTTGATGTGATGCACACCGAGAAAAATATATGTGACAGCATTGTCGGAACACTTCTTAATATTGAAGGCAAGACGAAAGATACCTTAAAATCTAGGATTGATTTGACACACCTGGGTATCAGAAAGGATTTGCAGGTGCAAGATGAAGGTAAACCACGGGATATGGCACCAGCTGTGTACGTCTTGGACAAGGTAAAAAGAAAAGAATTCTGCGAGGTCCTGTCACGTGTGAGATTCCCACATGGATTTGCTTCCAACCCTGAAAGGAGAGTCAGTGCAGATGGAAACAAGGTACAAGGGTTGAAAACTCATGACTGCCACATCCTACTTCAAAGGGTTTTACCTGTTATCCTTAGAGGATTGGGCCGCCCTGACTTATACAGAGCAGTTGCAGAGTTGGGACAATTCTTCAGGGAACTCTGCAGTAGGAATATCAGGATAGATGCTTTGGAGCGTCTTAGAGACAACATACCAACTATCCTATGCGACCTTGAGAAGATATATCCTCCAACCTTCTTTGATGTGATGGTGCATTTGGCTGTTCATCTACCTGATGAGGCACTACTTAGAGGTCCAGTACAGTATGGCTGGATGTACTCTATTGAAAGGCGGCTAGGCACTTTCAAGGGCTATGTTAGGAACAGAGCTAGACCCGAGGGTTCCATTGCAGAGGCCTACATTGCTACAGAAGCGTTGACATTCTGCTCAAAATACATTGAAACAACTGATCAGCTTAGCAAAGAGGTAGGTGAAGACAATCCCGGGCTCAATGTTTTTGATTATTCTGTTCGAGTTACAGGGAAGAGTCGACTAGAGGACAAACCTAAAGATTTGGACAAAATGGTTTGGTACGTGTTGAATAACTGTCCTGAGATACTACCTTATATCAAGTAAGTGCAGTATTGCAGCTTATACATCGTAATCTACTAAACTTGCAGCACATTCTTATATATTTAGATGTTTGACGCGATCACTATGTTGTGCAGCATCTACAAAGAGGAGTTACTGCCGCAAAATCCAAGAAACATTGACAAACTGGTTATGGCAGGATTTGCGAAATGGTTCAAGAACCATGTAAGCTTTTGAAGTGCACTGTCAGTTTTTTTAATATATTGAGTACATAAGATGATCAGCTTGTCTATTTTCTAACCATAGGTTAAGAAGATGTGGGAGGATGGGAAGGCAGTTGATGATGCCCTTTACTCACTAGCAATGGGTCCTGATACTCGGGTAAGACATTATGAATCTTGCGTTGTTGGAGATGTGCGCTGCAACACCCTTGCACGAGACGAAGGCAGGAAGACACAAAATAGTGCCATCATGAGCACGGATACGTATGACAAAGAGACAACTGAAATGTATGCTAACATAACAGACATTATTTAGTTGCAGTATATCTCCAGTTTCGAGGATCATTGGTGTGTGGTTCTGTTGTGCTGTCGTTGGTATAACCTGTTTTCCAGGATCGCAAAACCCAGAGCTGATGATTATTTCAAATCCATCAATGTCAAGGCGGTGTACCAGACCAACGAGCCTTTTATTTTGGCAAATCAAGCAACACATATATTTTTCTTGGAAGACACATTTGCACGTAACGATGACTGGAGAGTATTGCAAAGGTTTGAGCAGATGAATTCATTTAATGAAGTTGCACAACAAGATGATGCTTACACTGCTCCTGATGTACAAGATAACACAGATGTTCCTAATATCTTTGAGAACCATCACATCAATGACGCCGACGAAAAGATTGCCTATCATGCTGTGGACATACAAGAGTTGATCAAGAAGAAGCCAACGTTCGAGGACGTTGAGGACGAAGAAGAAGATGACACCGTGGGGAATTACGATTCAGACTGATACACATGGCGAAGATGTTGACGCTGCTGCTGTGGATGATGATTACATTGCTTTTGCCATATTTGCCTGTCAGAAGACGTTTTTTATCTATTATGCGAAATTGTGTTTGCTATGACAACTGAAACCTGATGAACATGTTGTTTAGTATTTTGCTGTGAGAACATCACTTGTTATGTATGCTGATTTGTGATTGGTGATTGTATGACAACTAAAACATGATGACATTGTTGTTTAGTTGTACTCATATTTGGCTGTGAAACTTGAATTTGATGACATAGTTTGCTGTTGGACTGCAATTTGCTCGACGTCTTCGAATGAGAACAAAGCTGACCCGAGAGGGCCTCTGCTATTTATTTATTTATATGAGCAAAAGGGGATACCCCCCGATTTCCGTTAATAGAAATCATTAGATGTTCACAACACTACGCCCAGCCTGCTACACAGGTTTCATTCATTACTAGTTTCAGCAAAGTGCTCATGTCGTAGCCACTGAATACATCACGAGTGCTACATACGCTGCAAATAAAGAGACAATCATCCTACAGAGCACATCAATTTTGCCCATTATCTTCACAAGCTCTTTCATCTCCTCATTGCTGTCAAGGCCGTTCAGCAGCTGTTGCTTGACCATGATTAGAGGAACTGCATCTTTAAGCTTCTGCTCTGCATCTTCCTCTTCTGCCGTTCCTTCAGTTACTTGTCCAACACCCCAACCTGCTGGTATTGAGATTCCTCGGCTAACCAAATAATCAGCGTAGTTGCATTCCCCCACACCAGCAACTTCCCAGAAATACAAATCACACGAATCTTCCCTTTTCTGCATGAATCAAATTGGTAGATCATCAACCAACCTATTAAAAAAATCAGCAACTGAAAGCAGCAGAACAACACTTAAACATATTATTACCCCATGATTCGGGCATTTGTAGAAGACTCGGCCAGGGTTGCGGATTGTGGTTGAGACGCGACAGATGACTCTGCGTGATTTGCAATAGTGGGACCACACCAACGGCAGCGGGTTGCGATGAGCAATCGGCTGCGGTGCGCGTGCCGACGAGGGTGTGATGAGACCCACATGCGATGGTACGGGTTGCGACTTGGCGCATATCTGGTTGTTGCCTGCTGAAGAGCAGGTGGACGAGCAACCAGCGAACATGGTTGCTGCGGCCAGAGCTTCTGATGCTAGGCAGAGTAAGTAAAGAAGAGGAGAAGCGAACGTTGGATATGTCAGTTTCATTACTTGCAGAGTAGCATAGCACCATATATATTCATAGTCTAGGTTTGGATTCGAACCAACTACAGGAGCACGTCTTTCTTTTTTCTAAAACTTGGCAACGTCTCATTACTGGTACACTAGCTTGTTCTGTACGCCTTCCCAAGTCGTTGTTTTTCTTTCCCTTTTTTGCAAGGAAGGAAGGAGGACAAAATTGAGAGTTCCTGGGACTCGAACCCAAGACCTCTCGGTTGAAAACCAAGGGTGCTAGTCACTTATGTGGCGAACGTTCCCTGTGAGGAGGACGGCAGACGAACACATTTTCCTCGCAGTTTTATTCCTATATATATAAAAGTATGCTACTTGGTGTCCGCTTAGTCAACAAACGATTGTGCCAACCTTGACCGTTGGATTGACATTCAACGTTTGTCGCGTTTCTTCAGTCTCTTCTTCCTCGAGCCGCCAAAGCCAAACCAGCGCCGACGGGACTGCCTACTCCTACCTCCCACGGCTGGTTGTGATCTGCCCTGGCTCCTATTCGTTCCCGCCCGAGGCCTCACCATCGTCCTCCGCCTTGGTTCACTCGCCGCGGCGCCGCCCTTCGGTGTTGTCAACATGGTCAACAACCGAGAGCAATAAAGAGATGACTGTACATGGTGAGGATGACAGTAGGGACCCAGCACCGCGCACAGTAATTTTGTTTTTTCGGGACGGAGAAGGGTATCAACTGGGTTGTGCGGGACCCGTGGCCCGTCTAGCCCAGGCTTTTATTTCATATGTTTAGCACATGACCAACCTAGTTTGTTTTTTCCTTTCTAAAAATTGCTAGCCAGCTATTTTGTTTTTTGTAGAATAACCAACGTAGGCCTACTTGCTTTTCTACGCCCTGCTGGGCCGAAAATCTTTCAAGACGAGGAGGGATACATTTTGCCCAGAAAATGGGATATAAGTAATAAGAAATGGGCTATAAGTAATAATAAATGGGCTGTAAAATGAAAAAATACAGCAAACAGACAATTAGTTCCAAAATACTGTTTTCTTTCGGGTTTTGATATTTTAAATTTCATTGTTTTTGTGCGGGTAAAATTTCATTGAATTTAAATTAAGGTATATTTAGATTTAAAATTAATTTGAATCTGGCTAGAAATTTCGGGCTGTATGCTGTTTGGGACAAATTTGGAGGCTGACTTGTGGGTCTACTAGGTTGACGTGTACGTTGGCTTTGTCAACTTAGTCCACAAACGATTCTAGCAGCAGTGACCGTTGGATATTAATCCAACGGCCGTGCTTCTTCTTCAATATCTGATCTTCTTACTCCAGCCGCCCAAACCAGCTCCGGTGGGATTGCCTGCTCCCGCCTCCCGTGGTCGGCTGTGCTGGTGCACAGGCCGCACCGCCCCACCCTACTTCATTGTTGGCCAGGCCATTCCTCTACTCACCCACACCTCCTGTTATTTTCCGGCGACGACAGCCGGACCAGTAAACCCTCGTACTCCCCACCGCGTGGGCAACCATTGCTGAGTCTTCCCTGGCTCCGTGTCGTTCCCTTCCTAGGCCTCACCGTCGTCCACCGTCATGGTGCTCTTGGCGCGGCCTGGTCAACTTGGTCAACGAACGACATCCATCGGCCATGGACTATACTCGCAAAATAATGATTCCTCCACCTGACAGCTGGGACCCACCGGAAGGGCCTCTGTATTTCACGAAAAAACGTTCCCCCCGCTGACATGTCGGACCCACCAGCTATATCTTCGCATGCAAGGAAGTGCCTCCTTATTACGCATAACAAATGAATACCCCCTGCTAGCTGGGACCCACCATAGTGGGAGGATGACTTGTGGGCCAACAAAGTTGACGGGGACGGAGGGCTTTGTCAACTTAGTCAATATGAACGATTCTAGCTCCAGTGACCGTACGATGTCCATCCAACGGCCATAGTGCTTCTTCAACCTCTGGTCTTCTTGCTCCAGCCGCCCAAAGCAGCGCCGGTCGTGCCGCATGCTCCTGCCTCTCATGGCCGGCTGTGCTGCCGCGGAGGCCTCACCGCCCCTACTATTCCCACCGCTGGCCAGGCCCTGCGGCGACAGCAGCCTCACACCGCAGCCGAACCAGTGAACCCTCGTACTCCTCTCCATGCGGGCTTCCACTTCCGTGTCTTCCCCGGCTCCGCGTCGTCCCCTTCCTAGGCCTCGCCGTCGTCCACCGCCATGGTGCTCTCCGTGCGGCGTGGTCAACGTGGTCAAGGAACGACTTCCATCGGAAGAGTACTGTACGTGGAGAGGCTGACAGCTAGGTCCACGGCCACAGTCCAGTTTTTTTGTGATTTGCCAAGTAAGTCGCTTTGTCAGGCCTATTGGGCTGCAAATCTTTCAAGACGAGGAGAGCTTTCATTCGGCTGGCCGAGAAAATGGCCCATCAGTAATGAGAAATGGGCGTACATTTTTAAAACACATCAAACCGGCAATTAGTTTCAAATATCTTTTTTTTTCATTTCAAGATTTTAAATTACATTAATTTATATGCCTGGAGAATTTGTTGGATTTTATATTGATATACATTTATTTTTAAAATCAGTTTGAATGTGAGTCGAAATTTTGGAATTAAAAACAGTTCGGACCGCACCAAAATATGCAAAATTTCATATAATTTTTAACCGTGGCCACAATTTGGGCTGTAATGCTAACAAAAAGAATATGGGCTCCAAACAAAACCTTAAGAATTAGCAAATGGACTGAAAATTATTAGAAATAATGGCAGATGGGCTGTATGCTGTTTTCCACAGAATTGAGGCTTTCCTAAAAAAGGTTGACGCACAAGCAGTGACTGTTGGATGTCCATCCAACGCCCGTCGTGCTTCTTCAATCTCTGCTCTTCCTACTCCAGCTGCTCAAACAAGCGCCGGCGGGACTGCCTGCTCCCTCCTCCTCGCGGCCGGCTGTGCTGCCGTGCAGGCCTCGCCGCCCCACCGTACTCCCATCGCTAGCCTAGCCATCCCTCTACTCACCCACACCTGCTGTTATTCTCCGGCGACGGCAGACGAACCAGTAAACCCTCGTACAGTCATACTCCCCTCCGCGTGGGAAACAACTGCCGAGTCTTCCCTGCCTCCGTGTCGTTCCCTTCCTAGGCCTCGCTGTCGTCCACCGCCCTAGTGCTCTCGGTGCCGCCTGGTCAATGTGGTCAACGACTGACATGCATCTGAAGTGGACTGTACGTGGAGAGGCCGACAACTGGGTCCACGGCCGCACGCAAGGAGATGGCTCCTTATTACGCGCAAAATAATGATTCCTCCACCTGGCATCAGGGACCCACCGAAAGGGCCTCTGTATTTCGTGAAAAAACATTACCGCCGCTGACAGCTCGGACCCACCAGCTATATCTTCGCACGCAAGGAAGTGCCTCCTTATTACGCACACAAAAAATGAATACTCCCCCTGTTAGCTGGGACCCAGTATAGTGGCAGGCTGACTTGTGGGCCTACTAAGTTGACGGGGACGGAGGCTTTGTCAACTTAGTCAATATGCATGATTCTAGCTCTAGTGACCGTATGATGTCCATCCAACGGCCGTAGTGCTTCTTCAACCTCTGGTCTTCTTGCTCCAACCGCCCAAACTAGCACCGGTCGTGCCTCGTGCTCCTGCCTCCCGTGGCCGGCTGCAATGCGGCGGAGGCCTCACCGCACCCTACTACTCCCGCCGCTGGCCAGGCCATCCCTCTACTCACCCACACCCCCTGTTACTCTGCGGTGACGACAGCCTCACACCGCAGCGAACCAGTGCCCTCGTACTCCTCTACGCATGGGCATCCACTTCTGCGTCTTCCCCGGCTCTGCGTCGTCCCCTTCCTAGGCCTCGTCGTTGTCCACCGCCCTGGTGCTCTCGGCGCGGCGTGGTCAACGTGGTCAAGGAACGGCTTCCATCAGACGTGGACTGTACGTGGAGAGGCTGATAGCTGGGTCCATGGCCGCAGCAAGGAAGTGCCTCCTTATTACGTGCAAAATAATTATTCCTCCACCTGACAGCAGGGACCCACTGGACGGGCCACCGTATTTCGCCCCCCTGACTGCTGGGACCAACCAGCTACATCTTCGCACGCAAGGAAGTGCCTGACAGTCGGGACCCACCTGGTCGAAGCGTACGTAGCGTTGTCATTCTGATCGCGAACGTGTACGTACATATATACTAGTGGATGTAGAGGCGCACACGTGTCGTAGTAGAGGCGGCCAGGGTGCAAGAAAGAAAATACAGCCACGTATGTGTACATACGTGCGGGGTCTCGAACGCCTACTCGCGCATACGTACGGCGAGGGCTCGTTGACATGGCTGGGTCAGAACAGAGAAACAGCGTCGTCGTCGTGTTCATGGGGAGGCAACGGAATGCGTCGTGTTCATGGGGAGGCAACAGAATGCGTCGTGATCATGGGGAGGCAACGTAATGCGTCGTGTTCATCGGGAGGCAACGGAACGCGTGGGAGCCAATCGGCTGGGTCGGAACGGAATGCGTGGTCGTGTTCGTCGGGAGGGCTTGGACGGAATAGGCGATGGAAACGAGTCCTACCGTACCGCACAATGGAGGAAACGGACCTCCTACGTTCGGAACAGGGTCCTGTTGATCAGGAGGGGTCTTGCGTACCGCAAAACGGAGGAAACAGACCTCCTACGGTCGAAGCGGGGGTCCTGTTGATCGGGAGGGGTGTGGCGTACCGCAAAATGGGACTCCACGGGATACTGTTCATCTCCACCGTCGACCCCCTCCAGCCTCCACAACCTACTGTTCATCCACCGTCGACCCCCTCCAGCCTCCACATGCGACTGTTCATCCACGAGCTCCTGTTCATCCGGCCTCCACCGCGCGCTACTCCACTGGCTACTGTTCAACCAGCCCTCTCCACGGGCTCCTGTTCAACCACCCTCCACGGGATACTGTTCATCCTGCCCTCCACCATCTACTGTTCATCCTGCCCTCCACGAGGTGGTCCTGTTCATCCAACCCTCCACGGGGTCCTATTCATCCAGCCCCAACCGGCTCAACCGATCGTGGTCCTGTTTGTCCAGAGGAAACACCACGGGGTCCTGTTCATCCACCCCCACTGGGAACTGTTCATCCACCCCCCCGCAACACTCACTGTTCATCCAGAGGCAGCATCGATCGGCTTCAGTTAGCAGCAGTAGCGAAGGAATCGCTCGATCGGGTTCAGTTAACAGCCATCGATCGATCGCTCGGGTTCGGTAACGCGTAGCCTGCAGTGCAATTGCTCGGGTTCAGTTAGAGCCCAACGCTTCGCTCGGGTTCAGTTAGAGCCAACGCTTCGCACACACGCGCGTACGTGTACGAGAGAAGCGCGCATCGCTCGGCCCCTGACCTCCCACCGTAACCGGGAACTCCCCGAAATTTTCCTCGCCCTCGCTTCTACCATGGGTTTTTTTCATCATGGATGGCCCAAAGAATGTCATGCAGCTGCATCTCCGGCCCGCCCAGGACGAAAAGCCCATTTTCTGTCATGATTTTTTGTCATAGAAGTAGGAGCCCACCACATCTATGATGATACCGGTTTTTGTCACAATTATCGTCATAGAAGTGTCATATGTATGACAGATTTTTTTTGTTCGGCCCAAAATGTCACAGATGTGTCTTTTTTTGTAGTGAGAACATTAATGTAACACTCTTCCTTGTTGCTATGTAGTCTAGGATTGCATATTTAGACATTAAGCACAATGCATGTTGCTATGTAGCCTCGGATATATTACATCTGGCCCTAGTTAACCTAACGATAAATGGGTTGCAGATATATTCAGTTAAAAGTCTGATTCACCGATTAGTCCCTTATCAGCCCCCGGCCTATATGGTACCAGCTACCGATATCCTGAACAGTGAGCATATATAAGCCATGGGATGAAACTAACCTCGATGGAAAACAACAGTCGTTCCCAAAATTGTCCTGTGTAGGTACATCGAGAAGCATGTTAAGCACAACATGCTAAACATCAACCAAAATTATCCATGGCAGACAAAATAATCTCCAAAAGACAGCTTCAGTGTGCAGGTTTAAGCATGCTAGTAAAGCAAAACAAGTGGAAAAGTGTGTTAACTGCAACATGCCTAACATTTAACAACAAGCAAACATAGTCATTCAAACTGGTATTGTGCCGGTCTAAGTACACTAGTTATTGTTAAATAAAAATGGAAAGGCGTGTTAACTACAAGATGCAACAACCAAATGTAGTCATTCATAGTGGTATTGTTGAAACTGGTAGTGATGAAATTGAACAGCACAGTTCATACTTGCACTTATAGAACATCACGTTGTGAATAACTGGAATAAACAAGGCATACTACGAACAACCAAAGGTAGCATTTGAAACTGGACATATGCTAACTACAAACAACCGAACAATAAAAAATCTTTAAAAGAGGCATATGCTAGCTATAACAGGGTTTACAGCAAGCAAATATATGCATTCCTATCGGTATGTTTAAAACTGGATTGTTGAAATGTACTGCACAGTAAATAATTGCACATATAGAGCATCACATCGTGAACAACTGAAATAAACAAGGCATACTGCAAACAACCAGATATAGCAATTAAAACTGGACATATTCTCACTACACTACAAAAGGGACTCGACAAAACAAATCTGGGTTTCCTTACTTTTCACAGATGAGATCGTTCCCGTGGGAAGAGCACGGACCCTGGATGTGCTCCATGTTGTCGCAGATGGACTCCTTCCCCTTGGAAGAGCACGACTATAGGGTGCCCTCCCTGATGTCACAGACGGGCGCTTTCCCCTTGGAAGAGCAGATGGGCTCTTTCCCCTTGGAAGAGCCGGAGAGGGTGCCCTCCTCATGGTCGCCGTCGATGAGGTCTGACTTGGAAGCTATGGATCCCGAGCCAACGTCGCAGAACATGTCCTTCAGAAATGACAAAAGGGGCTCGATGGCAATGTAGGATGTAAAATTGTTAACATCAAGCCAGAGGAGATCAGCGGCGGGGCCATGGATGAGATCGACGGCGGTTGAACCCGAGGGATTGGGGTGGGCCACTTAAACTGTGAATAGCCCGCCTCAGGCCATCCCTGTCGATGACCTCAATGTCATAGCTGGCGGCTGAGACATGCCCACATACTCTAGCCCGCTACTTGAGTGCCTACCGCCAGTAATGGTCGTTAGCTTCCACGGCGACGTCGGGCGAAGAGACCGCGATACACCTCTTTTGAGCCAGCCGCTCCTCGAGCTCCACGAGAAGTGTAGCTGGGCTTAGGCTACGACGCTCTCGAGTTGGGGATGGGGATGGGGATGGGGATCTGTGGGAAAGGGGGCGTTTGGCAAGCGTCATCTAAGAAACTCAGGGTGGCCTGGGTATGGAGATCGGTGGATAAGCTGCACGGGAAAACCGGCAGATGCTGACAATGGAGGCCTTGCGGCGGCGGTGGCGGGGACCTTGCTAGGGTTTCGAGCAAGGGAGGGGGTGTGTGTGTGCGCGCACACTCAAGGAGGTTTTGGTGTGTGTGTGTGTGTGTGGAGGGGGGTGGGGGCTGTTTGAGGAAATGTCGCGGGTACTGAAAATTTTATACACGGGAGTGAAATGTCGGGCTATTGAAATGTTTTATGATGGTGCATCGCACATGGTCCGGAGATAACAATCGTGTGTTATGAAACAGAAAAACCCTCTAGGTGGGCAGATATTTTCGAGGGATGCAGGCGGGATTGGGAACAAGAAACATTGCATATGGTCCAGAGATAACAACTATGTGTTATGAAATAGAAAAATCCTTGAGGCGGGCAGATATTTTCTAGGGATGCAGGCAGGATTGGGAACAAGAATCATCCCACACAGTCGAAACACAATAACTGTGTGTTATCAAACAGAAAAAAGCTGTAGGCGGGTAGATATTTTTCAGAGGGGAAGCCTCATGGATCCCAATGTACTGTGCGGATGTGTGCATGACAGGGGCACCAGTGTGGCACACGGTTAGTTTCAGTGAACCGTGTCTGTTGCGTCATCCGACTTGTCTAATGTTCACAAATTTGGCAAAAACTGACGTGGGAGAGGGTCAGAACACGAACACACTTGCATGTGGACCAAATTTATGTATGAAAAGGGTGGTTTGATTTTCAAATACCAAATGCAACTTCGATGTGGCACCTATTTCGCAAAGCGCACGATATTGCTTGCCCCCATCCCCCCTCGTGTCAGCACGAAGGGGATCCTAAGCTTTGAATGCATGCCCTCCCCTGCCCCCCAACCGAGATTCACCTAGCAAAGTGCGAAGTAGCTAGCAGCCCCCCTCCCTCGTGTCGGCATGAAGGGAATCCTAAGCTATGAATGCATGCCCCCCAACCG
>NC_041388.1:433892237-434020521 GCF_002162155.2 Triticum dicoccoides
GAAGTAGCTAGCAACCCCCCTCCCTCATGTCGGCATGAAGGGAATCCTAAGCTATGAATGCATGCCACCCCCAACCGAGGTTCACCTAGCAAAGTGCGAAGTAGCAGCTAGCAGCACCCCCCTCATGTCGCCATGAAGGGAATCCTAAGCTATGAATGCATGCCCCCAACCAAGGTTCACCTAGCAAAGTGCGAAGTAGCAGGCCCCCCATACACACACTTTCAGTCGACGGGCCGGAGAGGCATCTCTCACCAAGATGGATCATAAAATGGACCAAGAATAATCCACCTTGGTTGTACAACCTCTCTCTTGTTATTGGTCAAAGTGATGGACGTCCATGCGACCTTGGAGATGGGCTAGCTCGCCAATAATCACGCAAGTAGCTAGTCCCCGAAGACAACCACTGCATGCATGTGGCCCAAACATATGTATGGAGAGGTGTGTTTTTGAGTAACAATGGAACAACTTTGATGTGGCACCGTGATTTCAAACTAGAAATCCCCACACTGAGTGAGGGTTAGGTTGACGATGCATATGTATGTTACACCACACTTCAAGTCAACGACGGGGGTTCATGCATGCATGCGTGCATAGTATATGCGCTCAAACTTAATTAGGTCTAAATCTCACCATGACATATACTATGATAACACAAACCAAATGAAGAATCCGCCATGGTAACCTATCTTGTTGTCGGTCAAGGTGATGATGGAAGTCCACGCGGGCCCACGAATATATAGGCTTGTCGCCGATAACCACGTGAGGGAGTGTACCATTCAAAGGCAACCACTACATGCATATGTATGGAGGTGATGCGTGCATGCATGTTTGAATACCATTTCACAATATTGATCTGGCATGTGATAACCCACAAGTATAGGGGATCGCAACAGTTCTAGAGGGTAGAGTATTCAACCCAAATTTATAGATTCGACACAAGGGGAGCCAAAGAATATTTGAAGGTATTAGCAGCTGAGTTGTCAATTCAACCACACCTGGAGATTAATTATTTGCAGCAAAGTGATCAGTAGCAAAGTAGTATGATAGTTTTCATAATAGTGACGGTAGCAATGGTAACGGTAACAATGATAGTAGTAGTTTTGTAACAAGTGCAACAGTAACGATAGCAGTAGTAACTTAGCAAGAACAATATAAGATAAATTCGTAGGCATTGGATCGGTGACTTGTTGGATGATATTCATCATGAGACAGTTATAACCTAGGGCGATACGGCACTAGCTCCAGTTCGTCAATATAATGTAGGCATGTATTCCATAAACAATCATACGTGCTTATGGAAAGAACTTGCATGGCATCTTTTGTCCTACCCTCCCATGGCAGCGGGGTCCATATCGGAAACTAAGGGATATTAAGGCCTCCTTTTAATAGAGAACCAGAACAAAGCATTAACACATAGTGAATACATGAACTCCTCAAACTACGGTCATCACCGGGAGTGGTCCCGACGATTGCCACTCCGGGGTTGCCGCATCATAACACATAGTAGGTGACTATAACTTGCAAGATTGGATCTAGAACATGGATATAATGGTGATAACATAAACGGTTCAGATCTGAAATCATGGCACTCGGGCCCAAGGTGACAAGCATTAAGCATGGCAAAGTCATAGCAACATCAATCTAAGAACATAGCGGATACTAGGGATCAAGCCCTAACAAAACTAACTCGATTACATGATGAATCTCATCCAACTCCTCACCGACCAGCGAGCCTACGAAGGAATTACTCACTCCCGGTGGGGAGCATCATGGAATTGGAGATGGAGAAGGGTTGGTGATGACGAAGAACGAAGATCCCCCTCTTCAGAGCCCCAAACGGACTCCAGATCTTGCCTCCTAATGAAGAACAGGAGGTGACGGCGGCTCTGTGTCATGGATAGCGATAATTCTTTCTCCCTGATTTTTTTCTGGAAAAATAGGATTTTATAGGGTATGCGGGGCCACCAGGTGGGGCGTGCCAGGAGAGGGGGGCGTGCCCTGGTGGGTTGTGCCCACCCAGGTGCCCCTCTCCGGTGGATATTGGCTCCAGAAAATCTTATTTATTGCATAAAAATTCCTCGCAAAGTTTTGTTCCATTCCAAGAACTTTTATTTCTGCACAAAAACAACACCATGTTAGTTCTGCTGAAAACAGCGTCAGTCCAGGGTTAGTTTCATTCAAATCATGCAAATTATAGTCCAAAACAAGAGGAAAAGCATTAGGAAAAGTAGATACATTGGAGACGTATCAACTCCCCCAAGCTTAAACCTTTGCTTCTCCTCAATCAATTCAGTTGATAAACTGAAAGTGAAAAAGAAAAACTTTTACGAAGTCTTTTGCTCTTGTTTGCATATATAAGCTTAAACAGCACCCAGGTTTTCAGCCAACATTATAACTAACTATGCCAACAATAACACTTAAATATTATATTAACTCATATCAATGACATAATCATCTAGCGAGCAATAACAAGATATCTCAAATGGCAACACGCTGTCAAAACAACCATGATATAATATGACAATAGTGGTATCTCGCTAGCCCTTTCTGAGACCGCAAAACATAAATGCAGAGCACCTCCAAAGTTCAAGCAATGACTAAACATTGTAATTCATGGTAGAAAAGATCCAGTCATTATGCACCCAACATTAGCTACACACAATGCATAAGTCATGATAATTGTGCTCTCAGGTTCTAGCGCTTGTTTTAGAAGGTGATGACACAACATAAAAGTAAATAGATAGTCCCTTCGTAGAGGGAAGCACCCTTCTCATTTACTTCACGACTATTAGTTATCAATATCTTCCATGCTAAACATGCTAGTGGCGGTTCCCAAGCGGTAAAAAGTAAAGGTTTTGACTCCATTGGGAGTTTTTATTTGATAATTTGAGAGATTAACTCTTTTTGTATTTTCAATTTGGGTCTGGGCATCCCTGTTACTGCCCTTTTCTCGTGCGATGGTGAGTGAATAAACACTCGACCTGAGAATAAACTGCTTAGCATGGAAGATATCGACCACCTCCTGTCGTTCCATGAACGATCCAGGAACACAAAAAGGATATTTTTTTAGAAGTGTTTAGAAGAGGCACATCCAAATTTACTTAGGACGGCAGGGTAATACCGCATATAGTTAGGTATGGTGGACTCGTCTGGAATAACTTTGTGTTCAAGGTTTTTGATGTACAACTAGAATTCCCACTTAGTACATGCAAAGGCTAGCAATTAGATTGAGAAGCGGCCAGCTAGAGAGCAACAACAACCATGAACATGCATTATGCTCAAGTAACATTGGACACTAGCATGAGTAGGATATGATCACCATGAACATAAATATCATAGAGGCTATGTTCGTTTTGATTCAACTACATGCATGAACATGTGCCAAGTCAAGCCACTCGAACATTCAGAGGAGGATACCATATCATCATACTACATCACAATCATTTTAACGCAATGTTGATATCCAAAATAAATCATTATTCACTCCTAGCTACTTATGCATGGCATGAGAAACTATAATCTCTAATTGTCATTGCAAACATGTTTAATCATAATGGGATGAATCATAGATACTAGGTTACACATATTTACACAAACAGAACAAGTCGATTTCATACCAGTTTCTCTCTTCCACGACTAGTTCATCGAATATCTTAATTATTGCCTTTCACTTGCACGACCGAACGATGTGAAAATAATAATAGTGCAAGAGTGCCTTGGACTAAGCTGGAATCTGCAAACATTTTATTCAACAGGAGAAGACAAGGTAAAATGGGCTCTTTATTAGATCAACAGTTATTCATATGAGAGCCACTCAACATTTTCATCATGGTCTTCTCCTCGGTACAACTCGAATAAAAAGAAAAGAAATTCAGAGGAACACACTGAAATATTTTTGGAGTTTTTGGTTTTCTTGAACAAGCAGATAAAAAGGGAAAAGCAAAAACGAGAAAAACTATTTACACATGAAAGCTCCCAACAAGCAAAAGAAGAACAAGGAAATCTTTTTGGGGTTTTCTTTTTAATATTACAACTAAGCATGCATAGAAAGTAAATTAACTACAACTATTTTTTTTGTTTTTCTAAAGTTTTTCAAACACACAAGAAGAAAGCAAGAAAAATAAATCTAAACATGGATGATACAATGAAAAAGTGTGAACACCGACAAGATGAATAAGTGGACATGAATGTAATGTGGGTGAGAAACACGTACTCCCCCAAGCTTAGGCTTTTGGCCTAATTTGGTAGTTGATCAGAAGCCTGGATGGTAGTAGTTGGCGTGGTAGCTCATGGAGGCTCTTGGTGCGGATGCCTCGGCCTGCCGTGCTGCCTCCACTGCTGTGTTGTGAGCTCGAGCCTCGCTCTCAAGAACAAAATATCTTCCTTTGCTGTGATAGTCAAAAAGAGCAGTCGCAGGCAAATATGTGTGCACAACAGATTTTTGGTTAAACAATAAATTATAAGTGAAGTTATCAATTTTTCCTTTAAGGATGATCTTTTAAGGTGTTGAAGTCCAAATACTGCGTGATTAGGATAGGGTCAAAGGGCAAAGGTACAACACCCAGCCCTCGTGCTAAACGCGTGGCATAAATTCCACCATAGAACCAGTCACTATTAGCGTTATGCTGAAGTCTGCGTGCAACAATCGCTCCAAGGTTATAATTCCTTTCACCGGTGAGAGCGGTGTGTATGACACATAAGTCTGGAGCACAAAGTGTACTACAGTCTTGCTTTCCTACTATACATTTCCCGTTAAATAATGCAAAGTACTGAATTGCAGGAAAATGAATGCTCTTTATTCTGCCTTGTGTCACTCCCCTCGTCTCACCGGAGCAAAGGCTAGTCAAGAAAGATTGGTATTCAGCCCTTGGCGGTTCGTCAAGCAAACCCCAGAATGGGAGTTTGTAGTGGTAAGCAAAATTTTCTAGTGAGATGGTAAATGGATTATCATAAAGCATAAACGACACCCTAGACTCACGGGGATGGAATTTAAATCCTTTGACAAATGATTCAGTAAGAATGTGGCGTTGTTCGCACTTATCTAAAATGTAGGGGCCGAGACCGGCGTTGTGAACATATTGCTCAAATTCCTCCTTACTGCCCACATGCATCATATACTCATCGCAAGGCCATAAGCATGTTTTGATGGCGGCATCTCGTGTGGAACATTCACTTGGTTCAACATATGATCGGCGAGCGGAGCTGTCGCTAGAAGATGCCCCCGAGGATCGCCTCCTCGAAGAAATCCTTCCAAAAAGGTTCACCGTGTTCACATACAATTTTCTGAAAAATTTTGAGTGACAAAAATTTATCAACAAAACTTTATAAGATTGATAGCAACTACTAATGGGGATACATAGATGCCATAGAAAGCATTCGAACTACTTATAACTCTAAGAATTCAACATGCAAGCTCATCTACAGCAACACCAAGAGTAGCTAATTATTCAAAATATAAACCACTAAAACAAAAACTAATTGGACAAACGGTGGAGTCACATACCAAGCAACAATCCCCTGAAACAGTTTCATAAACGGAGCTTCGAGCAAAGAGATCGAAATCCACGGGTTTGAGAGCAAGAACATGGGAGAGAGAGCAATTGAGATTTTTTCTGGAGGTAAGTGATGATGTGGTATGAAGAGATAAGTGACAGGGCCCACGTGGGGGGCACAACCCACCATGGCGTGCCTGGGGGTCCTGGCACGCCCAAGTGGGTTGTGCCCACTTGGTGCACCTCCCTCTCATGTTATTTGCACCAGAAATTCAGAAATATTCAGGAAAAAAATCGTATTAAAATTTCAGGGCATTCTGAGAACTTTTATTTTTGGGTCATTTTTTCATTGCACAGGAAATTTAGAAAACAGACAAAACATGGCATTTTATTTTATTTCACTAATAAAAACAGACAATAAAAAGTAGGGACAGAAGGTAGTGCTTACTAAATTCATCAACTTCATACCGCTCGAAAATGATCCATTAATAAGGTTGATTAAGTCTTATTAACTACCACTTTCGATTAGCTTGAAACCGAAGAACTTTCGTAAATCACTAAGTTACCTCAATGGGGCTATGAATGTCCCCAATAATAAGCATTTCATAATTCTTATTAACAGTAGGTAGAGGTATTTGAAAACTTCCAATAGTGATTGTCGGATATTTTTCAATAACATTAATACCATTCACTTGGAATTGTTTCTTCGGAAAGTGCACCGTATGCTCATTACCATTGATATGAAAAGTGACCTTGCTTTTATTGCAATCAATAACATCCCCTGCAGTATACAAGAAGGGTCTACCAAGGATAATCGACATGTTGTCGTCCTCGGGCATCTCAAGTATAACAAAGTCAGTCAAAATAGTAACATTAGCAACAACAATGGGCACACCCTCACAGATATCGATAGGTATGGCAGTTGATTTATCAACCATTTGAGAAGATATTTTAGTAGGTGTGAGTTTATTCAAATCAAGTATTTTATATAAAGAGAAAGGCATAACACTAACACCAGTGTCGGTGTCAAAACCGGCAGATCTCGGGTAGGGGGTCTCGAACTGTGCATCTAAGGATCGATGGTAACAGGGGGACACGATGTTTACCCAGGTTCAGGCCCTCTTGATGGAGGTAATACCATAATTCCTTCTTGATTGACTTTGATGAGTATAGGGGTGTAGAAAAACTATAGAATGGAAGGATATTGTTGTTGTATTGGTCTGACCCAGGTGTGGGATATATATAGAATACAATATGAGAGAGAGGCTTGGAGTAGGGGATAAGTCGTAAATCAATCCTATCTCTAACTCCTAATCTCTAACTTAAACATAATTATACTTCTAACATTCCCCCTTAGTCGTAACGGGAGTGAAGCGGACGATGACGACTGAATTTGAACTCTTGAGCTTCCATCGTCTTCTCCGCTGCGCCATCATCAATTGCGTCTATGATGCGTCGGCACCTAGGGCGGTGACTTTTTCCCCTTATGGTGCCTTCCTGCCTTCTCCTCTATTCCCTCCCGCAGTCACAGCGGAAGTGGCGTGGACACTAGTGACGACGCGGACGTTGTTGACTGGAGTTGTTGCTGATGTGTTGTTGTAGACCAAGCCATTAATGTCGATGTCGAGGTAGCCGATCATGGTGATGTAGCCATGGTCGATGAAGTCGTGGTCGATGGTGTAGTCGTCGTGGATGATGAAGCCGCACAAAGCCAGAGGCGCAAAAAATGCGCTATGACGGAGCTGTAGACGTGGACAATGCACCTTGCGAATGTCAGAGGGTGCCGTCGGTGATGAGTCCACCGGTTTTGCCAAGACCGGAGGAAACCCATCAAGCACATATCGGGTTTGCCAGAACCATGTGGCCGTGTAGGGTCGTCACTGTAGTGACACCGTGTCGATGCAGTCGTGCTGTCATGGATGACGCGGTCGATGCCGTGGTCGTGACGCGGTCGATGCCGTCGTCAAGGTCGCGTCTTGAAGAAAAGTCTGTCAGAGGATGCTTGATGCCCATCTTGTGGACGAGGCGGCGGCGGTGTGTTGATGAAGATGCTGGTGAAGACCACGTTGATGAAGTGTCGACGATGATGCGTCGCTTGAAGGCGTCCCTCGCGGCGACGGAATGTCGATGCCGTGACTTGCTGAAGAAGTCGATGATGATTGCACCTCGTTCCACATCTGCATGGCGTGTGGACGATGCTTGTCGTGGTCACTTCATATGTATGTGCTCGACGAAGATTTTCTTTCGTGATGTAGTCGTACAGCTTGGTGTAGATCGCTTGGTGCAGGCGCGGGTGTCCGCGTGCGTCCGGTCGCCGGCTCGTACCTGTGATGCTCTAATTTTCTCGGCGATGGCTCGGCTGGCGATGCAGAGTCGATGTAGCTCGAGTGCTGAAGGATACGATGTAGACATACACGTGGAGACCTCCTGCGACCGGCGTGAGCATGTATCATACATGCGCTGAAGTAGTCGATGCAACGCGTCCTGCTAGTGCTAATGCACGGTGCCGCAGCTTGCACGCATCTGGTGGATACGTGCGGGAGTTGGATCCCTCCCGTGATATGTCGCCGGCTGGTGTTGACGCGCTCGTCCGCGTGGCCGGCTGCTGATGGCGCGTGGTGTTGATGTAGATCGCGTCGGGGAGGTGTCGGCCTGAGGCGGTCGCCGAGCCGAGGAAGATGCGCTTCGTGGTGGATCGAGTTGCACCGATGTGTCGCTGAAGCTGCTGCAAATTTTCAGATCAAACAGGTGGTTGTTCGGCCCTGTCCTTGCATGCGCCGCTCGGAGTAGATCGATCTGCTGCATGTCGCTGGGTGTGCGCCACCTCCGGCCCGTGGAGCGGAGCAGCTGCACGTGGTACCGTCCGTGCCGTACGGTCGCGTGCTTGCTGTAGGCGTAGATGGTACCAGGAGATCGACCTCCTGGTGTCCAGGCCTCCGTGCGCGAGCGCGTGGATCAGCTGGAGATGACGCGCTGTAGATGGAAGCTTGAGCGTGGAACCGCCAGGTTGAGGTTGTTGGGCCGGATGTATGCATGGAAATCACCGGGGATGCTGATTTTTCTCACCGGAGTGGATCTGATCGTGGGGTTTATTTGTGGCTAAGAAAAAAAACTGATCTATGGAAAGGAATTTGAAGATTGATCTAATCTAAGGAATTGATCTAAACTATGGAGCCGATCTAATCTTTTGACCGATCGGGTGCCGTGCCCCCAGGGAGAGAAGATTAATCTCCCGGGGGCGGCACGCTGCGAAAGTGATAGAGGAACCTAGGATCAGCGTCGTGAGACAAACCGCTCTGATACCATGTAGAAAAACTATAGAATGGAAGGATATTGTTGTTGTATTGGTCTGACCCAGGTGTGGGATATATATAGAATACAATATGAGAGAGAGGCTTGGAGTAGGGGATAAGTCGTAAATCAATCCTATCTCTAACTCCTAATCTCTAACTTAAACATAATTATACTTCTAACATTACAAGAGTTGATCTACCACGAGATCGTAATGGCTAAACCCTAGATGTCTAGCCTATATGATTATGATTGTGATTGTCTCTACGGACTAAACCCTCTGGTTTATATAGACACCGGAGGGGACTAGGGTTTGTACAGAGTCAGTTTACAGAGAAAGGAATCTTCATATCCGCGTGCTAAGCTTGCCTTCCATGCCAAGGAGAGTCCCATCCGGACACGGGGAAAGTCTTTAGTCTTTTATCTCCAGGGCCCACTGGTCCGGCCCATATCACATAGCACAGACGCCCGAGGACCCCGTAATCTTGGACTCCCTCAGTAGCCCCTAAACTAGTCTTTAATGACGATGTGTCCGACGCGTAGATTGTCTTCGGCATTGCAAGGCGGGTTCCTCCTCCGAATACTTCAAAGTGGTTGAGCGTCAGTATGATATTCGAATCTGTATAACAGTCATACCTCTGAATCACAAGGGAAGAATACAGATAAGTCCTATCGCTCCAAAGTGCACAAGAAGCCCGGGACGAAGCCCAAAGCATTGTCCGGGAGATCCAAGAGGCAAGGCAAATTGCGGCGGGTAAGGCCTTTAACATGAAGAGCAAATTTGTGAAGAATAGGTATATCTTTCTAACCCAGATTTGGAGTTCTCTAGGAGTGTTTGCGGACCTTCATCAGAGTGTTGCTGATGGCGCGGAGTCCTTCCGGGCCGAAGAGGGGAGCTCAATGGAGAAACTGTTCTGGTCACAGTACCTTGCGCTAGAGCATCCTGTGCCCCTTAGGGATCAGCTGAAGCAATGGACCGAACTACATAGGGTGGATTAATTGGCCACGAGGGATTTGATAATCCGTCTTTGGCCCACCGAACCCATGCCTAGTAGCTACTTCAGTCTCGTGAAGCGACTGGTCAGCGCCTGCCCTCAGCTTGATGCCATGAAGCGATCGGTCTGTATTGAAGGTGCGCGGATGGCCTTCGCCCGTGTCAAGGTGCAGTGGGCGAAGATGGACGTCGTCAAGCTTGCAACCCAGGGACCGCCCGCTGGCAAAGAGCACCGGACGCCGGAGCGGTACTTTGATGATGTCCTGAAAGGATCCCGCATTGTAGAGGGCCAATGTTCAAAGGATATCATTTTTGAATGAATGTATCTATGTTGTCCAATCATGTATCATTAAACAAGGCTTATGTATGATATGTTGCTTATTTTTACTTTAAAATATCTCCTCCTGTGTGGCTGTTTATGACATCTGAGAGTTGGCCAGTCGTCGACTTCAGCCCCCATGTAGGTAGTACGGGGGTGTTCGGGATAACACTTAGACACGCTTGACCCAATGTACTGGTCCGTGAAGGAGGTGTTAGTGCGGCGAACCAGGCAATTGGACTATGCGGCTTTATCGCCCTCACTTAGCCATATGAGTTTTATAATGGAAGTCCGGGCGCAGCCCCTAGTAATGTTTGATTATCCGAACTTGGGTGATGTGAGTGCACGGCCGGATGGAGGCTAGCCTATCGCATAATGCGGAAAAATCGCTAGAGATTTATACTTAGTCACCGAATAGCTGACCAGCTCTCGCCGCATCATGACAGTCAGTTTTCGGCTTTCTCTACTGAGGTGTTTGTCCGGGTAAACCAGAAACACAATCGCAGTAGTTCTCCCTTTATTTCCCTAGCCGGTTAGATGGAACGTAAGGAAGCAAGCACAGGAGCCGGGCAACCCAACTATTGACCAAAGACATGATTCGGAGCCAATGCATATAATGCTATATTCCCGATGCCGAATTGCACTGTTAAAGTGTTCAGACTTTGTTTTAGTATTTAAAAGATGTACACGGCTTAATAAAGCCCCTGGAAATTTAGGTCATACCAAGGTGTACATGATAATCAGACAAAAACAGGGAAACATATGTTAAGAGATAAGCCAACGCCACGTAGGTTTGGGCTAAAAACTGTTTCCATTGTAGTGTGATTGATACGTCGAAACGTATTGATACAAATAGTGCAATAAGCGACAAGGCTATTTTACATGCCGAACACAAGGGGAAGCTGTGCATGCGTCCTGAAAGCAGACGAGGTGATCTTTAAGGACCCTTTAGGTACTTTGGCACGCGTCTATGCCTCTTTTCTCCTTGGTATATTGTCCTTCGAGAGGATCATTGACAGGTGTAATAGGCCACAGAAAGAGGCCTTGGTACCGTCGAAAGGGTGGTGTGGGTTGTAAGGAACCTGGAAAAATAAAAATAAAAGAAAAGGGGAAATGTGAGTGTCCTCATAGGGTCTACCCGCATTGCAGACATTGTCCTTATTATGCCTTCATCCTTTCCCATGGTATTTTTAGTGCGTAATTATGTACGCGTGGTACATATGCCACGATTTTGTCGGGGATGAGATGGAGGCCGCATTGCTAATCGAGCTCCTGACGAGCTGGACTGTCATACAGTGGGGTAGTCCAGACTCATTTGACAATGTTCGAGGACTTAGCTACCGATGTAATAGTTGGCTTGATGAGGCCACCCTGTACTTCTGCTGCCAGGGCCGCGGTGTGCTCCTCAGTGCGGAGGGAGCGTTCCATGTTTCCATTCACTGTTATAACTCCGTGTGGTCCGGGCATCTTGAGTTTGAGATAGGGTAGTGCGGGACTGCATTGAAGCGAGCGAACGCGGTTCGTCCGAGTAGTGCATGGTAGCCACTGTAGAAGGGGACGGTATCGAAGATCAAGTCTTCACTGCAGAAGTTGTCTGTCGAACCGAAGACCACTTCCAATGTGATTGAGCCCGTGCAGTGGGCCTCTACACCGAGTATCACTCCTTTAAAGGTAGTTTTAGTGGCTTGATTCTTGACGGATCAATACCCATCTTGCGGATTGTCCCCTGGTAGAGCAGGTTAAGGCTGCTGCCACCGTCCATGAGGACTCACGTAAGGTGGAATCCATCAATGATTGGATCGAGGACTAATGCGGCCGAACCTCCATGACGGATATTGGTCGGATGGTCCCTGCGATCGAAGGTGGTCGGATAGGCCGACCATGGGTTGAATTTTGGGGCGACTGGCTCTATCGCATAGACATCCCTTAGCGCGTGCTTGCGCTCCCTCTTGGGGATATGGATGACTTATATCATGTTCACCATTTTGACTTTGGGGGAAAATTTCTTCTGTCCCCCTGTTTTCGGTGCGCGAGGTTCCTTGTCGTCATCCTCACTAGGCGACGTTTTCTCCTTATGTTCGACATTTAACTTGCTGGCCTGTTTGAAGACCCAATAGCTTCTGTTGGTGTGGTTGGTAGGCTTATCAGGAGTGCCGTGGATCTAGCAGGGTCGATCAAGTATTCGGTCCAGGCTTGATGAACCGTCTTTGTTTCGTTTGAATGGCTTCTTCCGTTGACCGGATTTGGAGCCACTAAATCCGGCATTGACTGTCATATTCTCTGTATCATCATTGTTGCTTTGACGCTTATGTTTGTTGTGTCGAGGTCTTCCGTTGCCGTTTCGGGCTTCGGAAGTCTCGGGGTCACAGGTACTGTTACCGCTACGGTCTAGCCAGTTATTCTCGCCCGCGCAGAAGCAGGTCATTAGTGCTGTAAGGGCTGCCATGGACTTCGACTTTTCTTGGCTGAGGTGTTAGGTGAGCCATTCGTCGCGGATGCTATGTTTGAAGGCCTCTAGGGCTTCAGCGTCTGGACAGTCGACAATCTGGTTCTTTTTAATTAGGAACCTGGTCCAGAATTCCCTGGCCGTCTCTCCGGGCTGTTGGACTATATGATTGAGGTCATCGGTATCTGGAGGCCGGCCATAAGTGCCTTGGAAGTTGTCTCTAAAGGCATATTCCAAGTCTTCCTAGCTTCCTATAGAGTTTTCTGGGTGGCTATTTAACCAGTGCTTAGCTGGCCCCTTAAGTTTGAGGGGAAGGTATTTGATGGCGTGTAGATCATCACCGCGAGCCATGTGAATGTGGAGAAGAAAATCTTCAATCCATACTGGGGGATCTGTTGTGCCATCGTATGATTCGATGTTCACGGGTTTAAACCCTTCAGGGAACTCATGCTCCATTACCTCATCGGTGAAGCATAGGGGGTGTGTGGCGCCTCTGTATTGGGCCATGTCATGACGCAGTTCAGATGGAGTCCGTATGCGGTTTTCTGCCCGAGGTTGGTTATGCTTATCGCACCAGGCTTTATAGCCCTCCTCTCATACCGGAGCACGCCCCCGCGATCCGTAGATTGACCTGGTCTGACCTGCTCTATTTTCCAGGTCCTGTAGTAGGTCGTATGTGTATCCCCGAGATGTTGTTTCTCCGCTTTTACGGTGAGGTAGTGCGGGCTGGTGTTTGGCTTGAGTTGTCGTTCTGTCCCGACCACGCGGTGGGCGGTCGGGTCCGTCAGCCGCATTACGCGTGGGTGGTATAGGCTCCAGCGCTCGTCTCGAATTGGGGTAGTAGCTTACGCTTTGGGTAACTCTTTGCTGGGCGTTCAAGGCCGTATTCTTTGGCTGCCAGGACGTTAGTCCATCTGTCATTGAGTAGATCTTGGTCAGCTTGAAGCTTCTGCGGTTTCTTTTTTAGGCTTCTTGTCATGGCTATTAGCCAGCGCTTAAAGCGCTCTTGTTCGAGGGGTTCCTCTGGAATGATAAAATCTTTGTCACCAAGGCTTTCGTCGTCCTCGGAGAGTGGCAGATAGTTGCTATCTCCCGAGTCTTCATTCCCTGCTTGCTTGTCAGGGTCGACTTGCCCGTCCTCCCGATCATCCTGTTCGGATGTTGGTTCGATGGGGTCTTCTTGGTGTTCGGCGTTCTCTGGAGTATCATTGTCTTCGGTGCCGGTATTGCTGTTCTTACCGCGACGCGATTTAGAGTGGCGCCACCGATGTTGATGTTTCGGTGGTGCCTCGGGAGGTTCGTCCTTGACTGGGTTTTTCTCATCATCGTCATCATCATTTTTAGGTGTATCCACCATGTATACTTCATACGAGGAGGTGGTCGTCCAACGTCCGATGACCGGTGGGTTTTGGGCCTGCTCCTCTCCGGCATCGTCGTCCATACCGTCGATGTCTTCGGAGGCGTAATCAAGCATGTCGGTTAAATCCTCGACAGTGGCTATGAAGTGGGTGGTGGGTGGGAAGTAAAATTCCCTATTTCCAGCCCCTCGTTCGGGCTGGGCATGATTCAAAAGTGGTTCCTCTATGATGATGAGGGATCACATTAAGTCCAGAGCCTCGTTTAAGAGCGGGGTTTGGACGGGGTCGGAAGTTTCTGGGCCGAGCTCGCCTGACGTGGGCCTCCAGTGTTCGGAATTAGTGTCCGGAGAAGAGTCTGGCCTTGTAATGATTGCCGGAGATGCTATTCTCTCTGGTTTTCTGGTGTTGAGCTCTAAGGCCATAGAGAGTCCGGCAGGCTCTAGACTCTCGTCTTTGGACCTGATGACGTGCTCCGGATTTAAGGCCGAAGCGGTGGTTGAGGCCGCAAACCCTTGGAAGATCAAGTCTCCTCGGATGTCAGCGACATAGCTCAGATTTTCCAAACTAATCTGGTGACCGGGGGCGTAGCTGTCAATCTGCTCTAGATGGCCAACCGAGTTGGCCCATAGTGCGAAGCCGCCAAATACAAAGATCTGGACGGGGAGAAAAATCTCCTTCGCGACATCGTTGTTGTAGATGATTGATGGAGACATCGAGCCTTTCGACGATGGCACAGTAGAACTCTCAATGAAAGCACCAATGCCGGTGTCAAAACCGGCAGATCTCAGGTAGGGGGTCCCGAACTGTGCATCTAAGGATCGATGGTAACAGGAGACAGGGGACACGATGTTTACCCAGGTTCGGGCCCACTTGATGGAGGTAATACCCTACTTCCTGCTTGATTGACTTTGATGAGTATAGGGGTTACAAGAGTTGATCTACCACGAGATCTTAATGGCTAAACCCTAGATGTCTAGCCTATATGATTATGATTGTGATTGTCTCTATGGACTAAACCCTCCAGTTTATATAGACACCGGAGGGGACTAGGGTTTGTACAGAGTCAGTTTACACAGAAAGGAATCTTCATATCTGTGCGCTAAGCTTTCCTTCCACGCCAAGGAGAGTCCCATCCAGACACGGGGAAAGTCTTTCGTCTTGTATCTCCACGACCCATTAGTCCGGCCCATATCACACAACACGGACGCCCGAGGACCCCGTAATCTTGGACTCCCTCAACCAGCTCCTAAATCACACAAAGCAGTTTTCACATAATTCTTTTTGATAGAGCAAGGTTAGTTGGTATTCCTGGGTCTCCAAGTTTTTTAGGTGCTCCATATTTAAAAGTATAATTAGCAAGCATAGTGGCGATTTCAGCTTTCGGTATTTTTCTTTCATTAGTGATGATGTCTTTCATATACTTTGCATAAGGAGGCATTTTCAAGATATCAGTCAAGCGACTATGCAAAATGACTGGCCTCAGCATTTCAGCAAAGCGTTCAAATTCTTCATCATCATTCTTTTAGTTGACTTAGGTGGAAAAGGCATAGGTTTTTGAACCCACGGTTCTCTTTCTTTAACGTGTTTTATAGCCACAAAGTATCTTTTATCATATCTTTTATTCTTAGGTTGTGGGTTATCAAGATCAACATGTGGTTCTATCTCAACATCATTGTATGGTTCTTTATTATTTGGTTGAGAGTCTTCATGAACATCAACATTATCTTTTTCATTATCACTAGGTGAATGTTCATTACCAAACTGAGTTTCAGCATCAGAGATAGAAACTTCATTATCATTATCATGAGGTTTTTCTATTTCAGGTTCACTAGGAGCATGCAAAGTCCTATCATTTTTTTTATTTTTCTTTCCAGAAGAACTAGGTGCACTAGTTTTATTTATTTGTGAATTTGTTTAATTCTTTTTGGGTGTCCCTCAGGATAAAGTGGTTCCTGAGTCATTTTACCTCCTCTAGTTCCACTCTAACAGCAAAGTCTTGCATATATTCATTTCATCAAGCAATTCTCTTTGAGATTTAGCAACTTGTTCTAACTGAGTTTGAACCATAGAAGCATGCTTTCCAACACCTCTAACATCATTTGATATTCTAAATAACAAGTCACTCAAGTGAGCAATCATATCAGAATTGTATTTCAATTGTTTCATAACATTTGCATTGAAGTGATTTTGTTTTCTAATGTTGTTTTCAAACTCATAAAGGCATTGGCTAGGGTGCATATTGTGAGGATTGTCATTATCATTGAATTTCATAAGAGAATTTACCTCTACCACCTGAGGAGGTGGTGGTGTAGCAAGCCCATGTATTTCTTCACTAGGAGGTAAATTTTTAACATCCCCAGCTTTAATACCTTTTTCCTTCATAGATTTCTTTGCCTCTTGCATATCTTCAGGCCTGGGATATAATATACCCCTATTCTTCAGAGTGGATTTAGCCGGTGGTTCAGTAAGAGTCCAATCATCATAATTTTTTAATATGTTATTCAATAATTCTTCAACTTGCCCAACAGTTCGTTCCCTAAAAACACAACCAACACAACTATCTAGGAAATCCCTAGAAGCACAGGTTAGTCCATTATAGAAGATATCAAGTATTTCATTTTTCTTAAGAGGATGATCAGGAAAAGCATTAAGTAATTGGCAAAACCTCCCCCATTCTTGTGGGAGACTCTCTTCTTTAATTTGCACAAAGTTAAATATTTCTTATAAGGCAGCTTGTTTCTTATGAGCAGGAAAATATTTATCAAAGAAGTAATAAATCATATCCTGTGGACTACGCACACAACCAGGAGCAAGAGTATTGTACCAAGCTTTAGCATCACCCTTTAATGAGAAAGGAAATAATTTGAGAATAAAGTAATAGTGAGTTTTCTTGTCATGATAAAAAGGGTGGCTATGTCATTCAACTTAGTAAGATGTGCCACAACAGTTTCAGTTTCATAACCATGGAAAGGATCAGATTCAACCAAAGTTATTAACTCTGTGTCGATAGAGAATTCATAATCCTTATCATCAATAAAGATAGGTGAAGTAGCAAACTTAGGATCACATTTCATTCTAGCATTCAGAGATTTTTCTTTATACTTGCATAATAATTTCTCTAGATCATCTCTATCTCTGCAAGCAAGAATATCTCTAGTTGTCTCCTCACTCATAACATAACCTTATGGTACCTTAGGAGATTTATATCTAGGAGGGCTAGTTCTAGCAGGTGTTTCAGGAGTTTCAGTCTCAAGCTCATCATCAGATTCAACAACATCATGTTGTATTACTCTAGCAATTTGTTTATCAAGAAATTCACCAAGTGGCACATCATCATTAAGCAAGGTGCTAGCATCATCATAAACATTATCCATAGCAGAGGTAGCATAATTAATAACTTGCGACATATCAGAATTAATAGCATGTGGTGGTGTTGCAAGTTTACTTATAACAGAAGGTGAATCTAAAGCAGAACAGGATGGCAGTTCCTTACCTCCCCTAGACTTTGAGGGAAATATATTAGTCTTGGCATCCTCCAAATTCTTCATAGTGATAATGTGATAATAATCCCAAGTGACTCAACAAATATAGCTATGCTCCCCAGCAACGGCGTCAGAAAATGGTCTTGATAACCCACAAGTATAGGGGATCGCAACAGTTTTCGAGGGTAGAGTATTCAATCCAGATTTATAGATTAGACACAAGGGGAGACAAACAATATTTGAAGGTATTAGCATCTAAGTTGTCAATTCAACCATGCCTGGAGATTAATTGTGTGCAGCAAAGTGATCAGTAGCAAAGTAGTATGATAGTTTTGATAATAGTGATGGTAGCAATGGTAACAGTAACAGTGATAGCAGTAGTTTTGTAACAAGTGCAACAGTAACGATAGCAGTAGTAACTTAGCAAGAACAATATAAGATAAATTTGTAGGCATTGGATCGGTGACTTGTTAGATGATATTCATCATAAGACAGTTATAACCTAGGGCGATATGACACTAGCTCTAGTTCGTCAATATAATGTAGGCATGTATTCCGTAAATAGTCATACGTGCTTATGGAAAGAACTTGCATGACATCTTTTGTCCTACCCTCCCGTGGCAGCGGGGTCCATATTAGAAACTAAGAGATATTAAGGCCTTCTTATAATAGAGAACCAGAACAAAGCACACATAGTGAATACATGAATTCCTCAAACTATGGTCATCACCGGGAGTGGTCCCGACTATTGTCACTCCGGGGTTGCCGGATCATAACACGTAGTAGGTGAATATAACTTGCAAGATCGGATCTATAACATGCATATAATGGTAATAACATAAACGGTTCAGATCTGAAATCATGGCACCCAGGCCCAAAGTGACAAGCATTAAGCATGGCAAAGTCATAGCAACATCAATCTAAGAACATAGTGGATACTAGGGATCAAACCCTAACAAAACTAACCCGATTACATGATGAATCTCATCCAACTCCTCACCAACCAGCGAGCGTACGAAGGAATTACTCACTCCCCGTGGGGAGCATCATAGAATTGGCGATGGAGAAGGGTTGGTGATGACGAAGAACGAAGATCCCCCTCTCCGGAGCCCCGAACGGACTCCAGATCTGGCCTCCCGATGAAGAACAGGAGGTGACGGCAGCTCCGTGTCGTGGACCACGATAATTCTTTCTCCCTGATTTTTTCTGGAAAAATAGGATTTTATAGCGTCAGTTTCAGGGTCCGCGGGCCCACCAGGTGGGGACAACCCACCTGGGCGCGCCAGGAGAGGGGGCGCGCCCTGGTGGGTTTTGCCCACCCAGGTGCCCCTCTCTGGTGGATCTTGGCTCCAGAAATTCTTATTTATTGCATAAAAATTCCTCGCAAAGTTTCCTTCCATTCTGAGAACTTTTATTTCTGCACAAAAACAACACCTTGGTAGTTCTGCTAAAAACAACATCAGTCCGGGGTTAGTTTCATTCAAATAATTGAAATTAGAGTCCAAAACATGAGAAAAAGCGTTAGGAAAAGTAGTTACGTTGGAGACGTACCAGCGTGTGCGTCAAAAATCGTACACTATCTCCCCACACAGAGTGAGATCGGTTCATGATGTCTCGTTGTACTAGCCACTTTGACTCGATGGGAGGGATTCATGCGTACACATGCATGTGTGTGTGCTCAAACTGTATCATGCATGTCATCCGAGAGAATGACCTATATATATATATATACCATATTACAAGCAAAGAAACCCTCCTAAGTCAAATTAACCTCTCTTGTGTTGTCGGGCAAAAAGTAGTGATGGACCAAGTGGGCGCACAGATGGAAAGCATCGTTATCGCTGGACAACCACCACCACTTTGCATGTGGGCCAAACATATATATGTTGAATACCAAAAATGCACAACTTTGATGTGCCACATGCCTCAAAAACCGTAAACCATGCAACCACACAGTGCAAGGTTCATGAAGCGTACTACATATGATGGTGCCCTTCCCCCCTCTTCACTGCATACTATATGCTCCTGCCGTAATATGTACAACCCAAAAGAATCCTCATTGATGGTGATATTAATTAACCTCTCCCAAGGTAGGTCAAAGTGATGCATGCATGCATCGACGATGGCCTCATGGTCCCACGGATGGAACTGTCAGACGTGAGTTTCCTAGATAGGATAACCACCACGTACATGCATGTGGCCCAAAGAGGTGTTGTGTGATGTTTGAATAGCCAGTTTCACAATTTTGATGTGGCACGTGCCTCGAAAACCGAAAAGTCCCGACACTGAATGAGGTGTACTTGTTCACGGACGCCTACGTATAGTATATATGCTAGTCCCCTCCCACCTCTTCGATGCATACTATATACCACCATAACACAAACAAAAAAGATTCTACATTGCTGGTCAAATTAACCTCACTGCCGGCTGTTCGTCAAAGTGATGGACGACGACCTCGTAGGCCCACAGAAAGCGTCACACGCGAGTATCGAGTGTCGTGTAGGACAACCATCGACTGCATGTGGCCAAAACATGTATTTATGAAAGGGTTGTGTAATGTTTTAAATAACGAATTCACGACTCTAATGTGGCACCAGCCTGCCTAACAAAACGCCCAACCCACACGGTGGCTCACAACTCGTAGTGTACCGCGAGCCACCCGCCACCCCCAGATGCACCCACACACACACACACCGCGAATCCACCGCAACTACGACGCATGTTAAATTAATTACCCCGCGATGAACATATGTTACCAAAGGAGGGACGTTTTAATTTCAAAAAAATCACAGAGATCATTAAGACGTTTTAGTACATTAATTGATTGATTTTCTACGGGTATAATGTGCAAAAATCAAATTTGAGCTACATGCACACATGATAGTGCACCTAAATGGATTGCAAAAACACATGTGTCTCACTGGGTGCATGTTTACTCCCCCTGCAACAAATTTCAAACATTGAGAATCTTGATTTTTAAATTCTAGTACATCCAAAACTTATTTGAAGTTCATGAAACTTATCGTGTTGTCATATGGACACCAATACAAAGGGGCATTGTACCTTTTTTTCAAATTTGAGACCAGTTTTGATGTAATATTTATCTAATTACAGATGAGAGATTATTAATAATTGGGAAACAATATCCCAAATGGATTATTTATTCGAACAATGAGCGTTAGAACAACAATGGTTACGTGCGATGCTTCAGTTAAGCAATAAATCGACAGTGAGGGAGTCTTGGATTAGGGGGTCTCCGGACAGCCGGACTATATCCTTTGGCCGGACTGTTGGACTATGAAGATACAAGATTGAAGACTTTGTCCCGTGTCCGGATGGGACTCTCCTTGGCGTGGAAGGCAAGCTTGGCAATACGGATATGTAGATCTTCTTCCTTGTAGCCGACTCTGTGTAACCCTAGCCCCCTCCGGTGTCTATATAAACCGGAGGGTTTAGCCCGTAGGACAACAACAATCATACCATAGGCTAGCTTCTAGGGTTTAGCCTCTACGATATCGTGGTAGATCAACTCTTGTAATACTCATATCATCAAGATCAATCAAGCAGGAAGTAGGGTATTACCTCCATCAAGACGGCCCGAACCTGGGTAAACATTGTGTCCCCCGCCTCCTGTTACCATTCGCCTTAGACACACAGTTCGGGACCCCCTACCCGAGATCCGCCGGTTTTGACACCAACATTGGTGCTTTCATTGAGAGTTCCACTGTGCCGTCACCGTAAAGCTTGATGGCTCCTTCGATCATCGGCAACGATGAGGTCCAGGGTGAGGTTTTCCTCCCCGGACAGATCTTCGTATTCGGCGGCTTCGCACTGCGGGCCAACTCGCTTGGCCATCTGGAGCAGATCGAGAGCTACGCCCCTGGCCATCAGGTCAGGTTCAGAAACTCGAACTACACTGCCGACATCCGCGGAGACTTGATCTTCGACAGATTCGAGCCCATACCAGGTGCGCCGCACGATCTTGACGAGCATGATTTAGCTCTGCCGTCGGACAGTGTTCGGGAGATCACACTTGCAATTACTCCGGCCATCAATCCGGAGCAAATTGCGCCATCCGAGGACGGGTGGATAGACCCCACCATGGAGGCCGCGCTCTCAGTGGCGATAGAGCCGGATACTGACTTCACCCCTTACGAGAGCCGTGTTGCCGAACCACTGGATTCGGCTCCGGCCATGGACTCCGAGCCGCCTGCGTCCGTGCCTATCGAATCCGATTGGGTGCCAATCATGGAGTTCACTTCCGCGGATATCTTTCAGCACTCGCCTTTCGGTGACTTGCTAATTTCATTAAGGTCTCTCTCCTTGTTAGGAGAACCTTGGCCGAACTATGTCCGGCTAGAATGGGATGTGGACAACGAAGAAATTCACTCCCCACCCACCACCCACTTAGTAGCTACTATCGATGATTTAACCGACATGCTCGACTTTGATTGCGAAGACATCGACGGTATGGACGATGATGCAGGAGACGAACAGGAACCACCGCCCACAGGGCGCTGGACCGCCACCTCATCTTATGATATATACATGGTGGACACCCCCAAAGAAGGCAATGGCGATGAGACAGCGGAGGATGACCCCTCCAAGAAGCAACCCAAGCGCTGATGTCAGCGGCGCCGCTCTAAGTCCCGCCATAGAAAAAGTAGTGATACCGGCACAAGAGACAATAACACTCCGGATAGTGCCGAAGACGACAAAAATCCCCTCCAGCACGATTTAGAGCGGGAGGGTGAACAAGCTAGCCCTCCAGAGCAAGAAGTAGATGGAGAATCCGAGGAGGACAATTACATGCCTCTCTCCGAAGACGAGGTGAGCCTCGGCGACGAAGAATTTATCGTGTCTGAGGATCCCGTCGAGTAGGAGCGCTTCAAGCGTCGGCTTATAGCCACAGCAAATAGCTTGAAGAAAAAGCAACAACAGCTTCGAGCTGATCAAGATTTGCTAGCAGACAGATGGACCGAAGTCCTTGCGGCCGAGGAATACAAACTCAAGCGCCCCTCCAAGAGTTACCCAAAGCGCGGGTCGCTACCCCGACTCGAGGAGGAAGCATTGAAACCTACATCACCAGTGTACGATACGGTTGACCGGCCACCTCGTGGCCGAGCCAGAGAGGCATTTCAGCCTGCACCCCGCCGCCAGTCAAACAAAAATACCAAGGCCCGGGGCAACACGCGGGACCTACGAGACGTATTGGAAAGCAGGGCAAAACATGCAAGGTCGATATATAGGTCACGGGGGCGCGCACCAACGCGGGACAATGACCGTCACACCGGATACACTAAAAGTAAATCTGGCCGGGCCAAATATAGTAGACAAGACTCATATGAACTGCGTCGTGATATAGCCCGGCACAGAGGCGCCGCACACCCCCTATGCTTCACTGATGAAGTTATGGATCACGAATTCCCGGAGGGTCTTAAACCCGTAAATATCGAATCATATGATGGTACAACAGATCCCGCTGTAAGGATTGAGGATTTCCTCCTCCACATCCACATGGCTCGCGGTGATGATCTGCATGCCATCAAGTACCTCCCACTAAAACTCAAAGGACCAGCTCGGCATTGGTTGAATAGCTTGCCAGCAGACTCCATCGGCAGTTGGGAGGATTTGGAAGGTGCATTCCTTGACAACTTCCAGGGCACTTATGTGCGACCACCGGATGCTGATGACTTGAGCCATATAACTCAGCAGCCAGGGGAATCGGCCAGGCAATTCTGGACACGGTTCCTAACTAAAAAACCAAATTGTCGACTATCCGGATGCAGAGGCCTTAGCGGCATTCAAGCATAACATTCGTGACGAGTGGCTCGCCCGGCACCTCGGCCAGGAGAAGCCGAAGTCTATGGCAGCCCTCACGACACTCATGGCCCGCTTTTGCGCGGGCGAGGATAGCTGGCTGGCTCGCAGCAACAAGACATCAAGGAATCTAGGCACTTCGAATACTAAAGATGCCAACGACAGACCACGTCGTAACAGACACAAGCGCCGCAGCAATGGCAATAACGCCGATGATATGGCAGTCAATGCTGGATTCAGAGGCTCTAGATCCGGTCAGCGGAAAAAAGCATTCAAAAGAAGTATTCCGGGCCCGTCCAGTTTGGATCGCATACTTGATCGCTCGTGTCAAATCCACGGCACCCCCGATAAGCCAGCCAATCACACCAACAGAGAATGCTGGGTGTTCAAGCAGGCTGGCAATTTGAATGCCGAAAACAAGGACAAGGGGCTGCATAGTGATGACGAGGAGGAGCCCCGGCCGCCGAACACGGGAGAACAGAAGAGGTTCCCCCCACAAGTGAAGACGGTGAACATGATATACGCAACCCACATTCCCAAGAGGGAACGGAAGCGTGCACTAAGGGACATCTATGCGATGGAGCCCGTCGCCCCAAAGTTCAACACATGGTACTCTTGTCCGATCACCTTCGATCGCAGCGACCACCCCACTAGTATCCGTCATGGCGGATCCGCCGCATTGGTCCTAGACCCCATCATCGACGGATTTCACCTCACTCGAGTCCTTATGGACGGCGGCAGCAGCCTGAACCTGCTCTATTAGGATACAATGCGCAAAATGGGTATAGATCCCTCAAGGATCAAACCCACCAAAACCACCTTTAAGGGCATCATCCCAGGTGTAGAGGCCCATTGCACGGGCTCAATCACACTGGAAGTGGTCTTCGGATCTCCGGACAACTTCTGAAGTGAGGAGTTAATCTTCGATATTGTCTCATTCCGCAGTGGCTATCACACACTGCTCGGGCGAACCGCATTTGCAAAATTCAATGCGGTACTGCATTACGCATACCTCAAGCTCAAGATGCCAGGACATAGGGGGGTCATAACAGTCAATGGAAACACAGAATGCTTGCTCCGCACGGAAGAGCACACTGCGGCCCTCGCAGCAGAAGCACAAAGCAGCCTTTTAAGGCAAACTGCCAATTCGGCGATACAGCCCCCGGACACCGTCAAGCGAGTCCGAAGTAACCCACAACAGGATCGCCTGGTACGTTCAGAGCTCGCCTAGCAATTCGGCCCTCGTCCTAGTCCCAGTCAAGCGACGAAATCCATGCCGCGCGTACATAATTACGCACTGAAAATACCATGGGCATAGGCGGGGGCACGATCAGGGCATGTCCCGCAATGCGGCTTAACCGCCCTAGGGGCTGCATACCTTTATCATTTTTTCTCTTTCATGACCTTACTCTCTGGAAGCCCTTTCCCGCAGTATGATTGCCGGACACATTACAAGAAGGAACAACCAAGGAGGCAAGAACCTAAGACGTACAAGGGAACCCCCAGGTGGTCTCTAATAACAATCGACATACCCGCTTTTTACTACCCATACGCAGCTTGCCCTTGGATAGGACATGTCAAATAGTCCTATTTTTTTGCTTATTGCACTACTTGTATCAGTACGCTTCAACGTATTATTTAAATAACAATGCATAGCATTAGTCTATTATTGCATTATCCATCCCTTTTTTTTCTTATATGTTCATTTACGACAACTTGCACCCGTACATTCTGGTACGGTCAGTACGCCAGGGGTTTTCGTTTACCCCATAATACGGCGTGAGAAGTACAAACACTTTCGACAGTGTGGCACCCCGGACTTATAGCATTATATGCATCAGCTCCGAATCATTTCTTGGGTCAATAGTTGGGTTTGCCCGGCTCCCATGTTTTGTTACCTTCGTTCCGCTATATCGGCTAAGGTAGCGCTGGGAGAACTACTGCGATTGTGTCCCAGTTCTTTCGGACGAGCACCTCAGTAGAGAAAGCCGAAAACTGACTGTCATGATAAGGCGAGAGCCGGTCGCTGTTCGAGAGGTCTCAAGTCCTTAAAGACTTTTTCTGCTTCGGGCAAGGAGTCGGCCTTGCCTGACTTAGGCGTATATAGCGCCCCAAATTCGGCCTTCTGAATACTAGGGGCTTCGCCAAAATTTAAAATTGTAGACTTCTATGGCTAAGTGAGAGTGATAAAGCCTTATAGTCCGATTGCCTGGTTTGTTGTGCTGAACACCTCACTCGAAGGACCCGAAATTGGGATAAAGAGTGCTCAGGTTTATCCTGAACACCCCAGTACTAGTTACATGGGGGCAGAAGTCGATGACTGGCCAACTCTCAGATTTTATAAACGGCCGCACAGAAGGTAATATTTTAAATTAAAAAAGCGTTGCATGGCGGAAATGAACTCGTTTCACATTACAGGATCACATGAGCATGTTCATTCAAAAATTACATTTCTAGAACATTCCTCCGCCACAAGGCGGGAACCCTTCATGACACTGTCATAATACATTTCGGGGCAGCGATGCTCCTTGCCCTCCGGCGGCCCCTCCTTCACCAGCTTTACGGCGTCCAGCTTCGTCAAGTGCACCTTCGCCCGGGTAAAAGCCCTGCGCGCACCCTTGATGCAGACGAACCGCTTTATGACTTCAAGCCGTGGGCTAGTATCCACAAGCCGCCTCACCAGACCGAAGTAGCTGCTAGGCAGGGGATCGCCAGGCCACATCCGGACTATAAGACCCTTCATGGCCTCTTCGGTCGCCTTGTGAAGCTCGACCAGTTGCTTCAGCTGGTCGCTCAAGGGCATTGGGCGTTCGGTCCCAGTATACTGAGACTAGAACAACTTTTCAGTCGAGCTCCCCTCCTCAGCTCGGTAAAACTCCGCGGCATCCAGCACACTGCGGGGAAGATCTGCGAACGCTCCTGGAGAGCTCCGAACTCGGGTAAGTAAAAGGAAAGTTTCCTTCACATGCTTGCTTTGCATAATGAATGCCTTACTCGCTGCTATCTTCTTCACCGCATCAATCTCCTGGTGGGCCTTGTGGGATTCAGCCTTGGCGCTCTGTGCGCTTTCGAGCGCCTTCGCAAGCTCGGACTCTCGCGTCTTAGAGTCAAGCTCCAAGGACTCGTGTTTTTTGGCGAGAGCATCGAGCTCTTACCGCACCTCGCCTACCAGGGCTTCTTGCTTTTCCCGCTCAATGTGCTCCTTGGCCGCTTTGTCTTCGGCCTCAGACAGTGCCTTCTTCAGGGTCGCCACCTCGGTTGTGGCCCCTGGCAAATTCATGATGATCCTATTATTTTACAACCAAATTTCTTTTTAATATATAGACAAGGTATTGCTTACCTTTGCTCTCCTCGAGCTGCCTCTTGGTAAGGTCGAGCTCGTCCTCGGACCGCTCAAGGTCTTGCTTCAGTGCAGCGACCTCCGCAGTACGTGCGGCAGCGGCTAGCAGTGAAGCCTGCATATGCAAATAGACATATTCTGATTAGACTCCTGAGTCATTATTTGTTCCTCTATTCGGCCTTTCTTCGCGAACGCCAAACAGAGCATCAGGGGCTACTGTCTATGCGGTAATATTTTCCTATATTTTGATTGCTTACCTGAAAGCCTGTTAGGAGGCTGGCACAAGCTTCGGTTAGTCCGTTTTTGGCGGACTGAACTTTCTCGATCACCGCACTCATGATAGTGCGGTGCTCTTCGTCGATGGAAGCGCCGCTAAGCGCTTCCAGCAAGTTGTCTGGTGCCTCTGGATGGACAGAGGCCACCGGCACGGGCGGCTTGCCCCTCTTAATGGGGGGTCGCCTGCCGGAGTCCGGAACCACCGAAGGTTCCGGCGTAGTGTTCGGCTGGGGGCCGAACTTGGAGCCCATGGGAGTCTTGCTCCCTTTGCGCCCAGGGTCCAGAAGGTCGCCTCGAGGCACCCCCAGGACTACCTCCCCTCGGCTCGGTGCCTTTTGAGACAACACCTCGACGTTGTCCGTAGGGCAAGGGGTGGAGGCGGTCGGAAGTGAATCGCTATTCATATCCAACGAGTCCAAAGAACCGTCCGATGAAGATACATCGATACGGGCTCGAGATGGACTGCATAATCATATTCGGCGTAAGGAGAAGCAGTGCAATAAAACATACCATGAATTACTATGGTATTCAAATACTTACGACTTCGCCAGGGGCTTGTCCCTGGATAACCACTTATCGTCGCTGTAGGCGGCCGTCGCGGAGCAGTCCGGAAGGAGGGTCCATCCCTTCTTGGACCCTTCGACCTCCCCGGTTGGGGCGGCCTTCCTTTTCTTGTCTCCCCCGGCTGGAGGGGAGAACTTTCCTCTTCCTCCTCCTCGTTTTCATGGGAGGAGTGCGCTTCGGAGTTATCGGACGATGAGTCTGATATAACCTTGCGCCGGAGACCCTTTCGGGTCCCCGTGGCCTTCTTCTTGGCCTTCTTCACCGGCACCTCGTAAGGTGCCGGAACCAGCATCTCCGTTAGGAGAGCATCTGCAGGATCGTCAGGCAGGGGGGCTAGGCAATCGATCTGCTCCGCTGTCTCTACCCAGTCCTGTTAATGGCTTGGAAGCTTAGATCCCGAACATGATTAAACTGGGGGCAAATAAATATCCTGTGAGATATAAAAACTTACCGGATTGGCATGGCGCTTTGTGCTGAGTCCGCGGTCCTCAGTAAGGGGAGGAGGTACCTCGACGCCCTTGAACAGCACCTTCCAGACGTCCTTGTGCATCGTGTCGAAGAGCTCTCACAGCGTCTGGTGCTTGGCCGGGTCGAACTCCCACAAATTGAATACCCGTCGTTGACACGGGAGGATCTGGCAGAAGAGCATGACTTGGACCACGTTGACGGGCTTGATTTTCTTGCTCATCATGTTCTTGATGCAGGTCTGGAGTCCGGTCAGCTCTACCGGGGAACCCCAGGATAGGCCCTTGTCTTTCCAGGAGGTGAGCCGCGTGGGGATTCCAGATCAAAATTCAGGGGCCGCCACCCAGTTGGTGTCGCGCGGCTCGGTGATGTAGAACCACCCCGATTGCCACCCCTTTATGGTCTCCACATAGGAGCCTTCGAGCCAGGTGACGTTAGGAATTTTTCCCACTATGGCGCCTCCGCACTCTGCTTGCTGGCCGACCACCACCTTCGGTTTAACATTGAAGGTCTACAGCCACAGGCCGAAGTGGGGCCTGATGCGGAGGAAGGCCTCACACACGACGATAAATGCCGAGATGTTGAGGATGAAATTGGGGGCTGGATCATGAAAATCCAGCCCGTAGTAGAACATGAGCCCGCGGACAAATGGGTGAAGGGGAAATCCCAATCCGCGGACAAAGTGGGTAAGGAAAACTACCCACTCATGGGGTTCGGGCGTAGGGATGATCTGCCCTGCATCTGGCAGCCGGTGCGCGATGTCCGCGGCCAGATATCCGGCTTCCCGTAGCTTTGTGATGTTCTGCTCCGTGACAGAGGATACCATCCACTTTCCTCCCGCTCCGGACATGCTTGGAGTGGTTTAAGGAGAAAGACGCGAACTTGGGTGTTGGAGCTCGAGTGCGCGAGAATGGATAAGCCAGGAGGAAGAACGCGTGGGTAAAAAGGGTGAATCTTTGTCCCTTTATAAGGGCGGAAGAGGTGATGCGTCTCCCCACTTACCTGGTAAAATCGCTTATTCCCCGAGCGCCGTATTGATGGCGCGGTTGGGTTACCCATACCCGTATTGATGAGAATCCCGTGATAAGGGGACACGTTCTCTGCTTCGACAAGATCCATCAAGAAAACTGTCTCGCAATATGTGCAATGCTGGTTGAGAAAAACGGTTCGAATAATGACCGGGCCATGACATGATGTCATGTTGCTAAACGTGTCAGCAGATTAGATTTGTGGAAATATTATTCTCTCTACGGTGGTATGTGGAACTTGTTTTGTAGAGCCAGACACTATCCTTGTGTTGAAAATCTTCTATGGAGTATTCGGAGGAAGAACTCACCTTGCAATGCCGAAGACAAATCTGCGCACCGGACTCATCGTCATTGAAGCCTGGTTCAGGGGCTACTGAGGGAGTCCTGGATTAGGGGGTCTCCCGACAGCCGGACTATATCCTTTGGCCGGACTGTTGGACTATGAAGATACAAGATTGAAGACTTCGTCCCGTGTCCAGATGGGACTCTCCTTGGCGTGGAAGGCAAGCTTCGCAATACGGATATGTAGATCTTATTCCTTGTAACCGACTCTGTGTAACCCTAGCCCCCTCCGGTGTCTATATAAACCGGAGGGTTTAGTCCGTAGGACAACCACAATCATACCATAGGCTAGCTTCTAGGGTTTAGCCTCTACGATCTCGTGGTAGATCAACTCTTGTAATACTCATATCATCAAGATCAATCAAGCGGTAAGTAGGGTATTACCTCCATCGAGAGGGCCCGAACCTAGGTAAACAGCGTGTCCCCCGCCTCCTGTTACCATCCGCCTTAGATGCACAGTTTGGGACCCCCTACCCGAGATCCGCCGGTTTTGACACCGACAGGCAGCATTAATCATCCAAATAGAAGAACAACATATGTGCCGCCGCGCGACCCGTGTGTCATGCGAGCAGGCGTGAGTTGACGGGACGCATGCGAGCAGTCCGCGACGCGGGCAGACCGGGAGGCATGTGTGCAGGTGTGTGAATTAACGGAGGCGTGCGAGTAGTTGTGTGAAACTTTGGTAGGCATGCCAGCAGTCCGGTGCGTAGGCTCACCGAGAGGCGAGCCATCGGTTTGACCGCCGCCCGCCTCTCTCCCACAACTCCCACTACTCCATATTAATAGTGCGCTCGAGCGGCCGCATCCCCCATCCTCGCCACACACATAATCCTCTCTCTCTGCTTGCATCCTCGACGCTGCTCTCACTCCTCAAAGCCGTCAGTGTATGAGGATGCCGCCGAAGCGCCCCATCGGAGGGAGTGGCGTTGCTGGGGCTACTAAAGCACTGGAGCTTGGCATGGAGATGGAGACAGAGGTTGTCGTCGCCACCGGCAAGTTATCGTTGTACCCTGACGTCGTCAAGCTTCCACAACCGGAGGCGGAGTTCCACACCGACTCTGGTGACGACCCCGGCGACGACTCCGACAACCACTCTAGCGATGAATCCTACGACCACTCCGGCGACCACTCCGGCGATGACTCCGACAACGACGGACAGCTGGTTAGTCATCTATACCCATTTATGTGTCAAATAGATCATAGGGTTTGTCTGGTTACTCCTACCTCCCCTTTTTGGAATAGAAATCCTATGGTTATGTTCTCCCAATCCATGAAATTTGAGTAAGTTTCTTTAGATCCGTGTAGTGTATTGATTGCTTGAATGGTACAAGTGATAAGTGATTAGTTGTTTCATCTGCACAAATGATTTCTGCTAGTAATCCAACTAGGGTTAATGTTCATGCTAATAATTCCTAGCCAAGACTTGACAATTGATTTTGAATGACCTGCATCACAAATGATTTCTGCTAGTAATCCAACTAGGGTTAATGTTCATGCTAATAATTCCTAGCCAAGACTTGACAATTGATTTTGAATGACCTGCATCTGTTTGTGCCATTATTTTCTTCAAGATTGGTCTATACATAGACGACCGTGCTTAAAAATTGAACCATAATCTCTGGATATGTATAAATAAATAGCCATAAATTCCTAATCCTACTTCACGACATGTAATCATTGATTTGATGCCAAATTTGTTTTACTATTTGTATAGGTGTTGTCTGACGATGTGGACAGTGAAGATAAAGATGTCCAGAGGAGGTACAAGAGGCAAATCCCGAGGGAGCTTTATGCGGGAATGCATAACATGCGTATTAGGACCTGGAACGGCGGCTATCGCTACCCATTTTGCAACCAAAAGATTCATGATGCGTATCTAAGTGTTCTGGCGCATGCAAGAGGACGGGTCGTTGGCTCCTTCAAGCAGAAGTATTCTCGCGGGGTGGCGCACGGCGCGTACGCCGAGTACCTGGAGAAGCTTCAGGATCGCGCCGGCATGTGAGATGAGATGTGAAATCGAACTATGTACGCTTGAGTATATATATGCTTAATGACGGTTGAACTATGCTTGTGTACGTGTACGCTTGTTATCTATGTCTGAGTATGTTTAATCTATGTTTACTTATGTCTAACCGTGGAATATGGATGCAATCAGTTCGGTTGATGGAATCTACCTCCGTCTTGGTTTATTGGTCCCCTTTGTAATTTGTGTTAAATTTTGACCAAAGGTTTAACTGACAAAATGTTAGTGCAGGTCAGCAAAAATTATATCGTTGGATGGGTATTTGAGCATAGTGTTCAATGATATAATTTTTGGTGACATGCATAAACATTTCTAAGTTAAATATTTGGTCAAAATTTGGTAAAAACTACAAAGGGGACCAATAAACCAGGACGGAGGTAGTACATCAATCACACACGGTTCCCAAAATTTGAACCGTGTGCAATGACTTTCATTTTGCCTGTTGCGTCAATCACACACGGTTGGCTCTAGCAAACCGTCGCCTCCAAAATTCTTTGTGGGACAGAAAACCCTCACCACCCAATTCAAAAAACAAAAAAGAAAACCCTCACCATCCCCATGTCAGAAAAACCCTCACCCCGCCCGCCACCCCCCTCCGGTCCCCATTCACACCTGCACAAGCTCCTCCGCGTCTATGCATGGCACCGCCTATTGCGGCGGTAAACACTTAGCTCGACGCCTGCCGCCGCCGCTAGGCTGCCGGCAAAGCCCATCGCATTTCGCCACTTCCTCTTGCCGCCTCCTATCGCCATCGACTTTCTCGACGCTGCTCGTGGTGGACCCAGCTCCGCTCGGTTGGGGAATCTGCCGTATTGAGGGTTCTTTCTCATGGACAACAAGGTAACTAATTTAATGAGATATTATCTCATCTCTTATCCCAGTTCATCTGCCTCCTTTAATCACCCGACCGAAATCATCGTGAATTCATTTTTATTCGAGCTGATTTGAGGGTTTTCTTCCATTCATAGAGTGTACAGTGCGCGGACAAATCAGGACCTTGCGGCCTCCGCCAAACATTCCATCTCACCGTACCAGATGGCTTCAGGATGCGCACGGTATGTTCAATCTCACCCTAAATCGGCTGGCATGGCCTACTTTCCTGAACATATTCTAAATATTACTACATTTGGATAAATGGTGCCACATGCACCATATACGTCAAAGGGGATTTTCCCCCTCTTCTTTCTATATTAGGCAAATTAATGATGTATTTTTCTTTCGATTACTCTCATATTTCCATGACATCATGTTTACCCTATCTGTTTAGTTATAAATTTTTTTCCTTCGATTTCGATTGTTGTACAGTTCTTTCAATTTTGGCCCATATTTGCATGTTACCATATTTTCTTTAATAATCCTACCATTTTCTGCAGCGCGTCCCTTGCTATGCAATAGAATCGGTAGTGCATGATATTTCCCTTTACATAAATCAAGACTGCAGGGATGTCATACTGCACACAAACCATGGCTTTACAATCGTTGCTACTGTAAGACTTGATGAACGTGGTGACCCCTATTTTGGCACTGGCTTTTGGAGAGAAATTGCTAAGTTTTATGAACTGCAAGCTGGCACTAGAATTGCACTGCACATAAAAGGGTCCGATCAAGAGATATATGGTAACTTCCCTGACGATATCATCAGTCCAGACATTGTTTGAAGTAAGTTTTCTTTTCAACTATATGCATGTTGACTTACCCAGCAATATCAAATGAATTGTTTAATATTTAAGCAACCAACTGTTATTCCCTTTTCTTACTATATTACTACTTAATAACTTCTAGTTACCAATACACTTTTCTATTGCCCTGTTTTAACTAAATATTCCCTGTACTCCCATGTCTATCAGAAAGCGCCGCTGACAAGGAGACTCCGGAGGTGGAGATCGGGGTTGCCAACAAGCGGAGGCGGGGCGAGCTAGAACTGCAAGTGACTCCAGTAGGCCTAGACTTTATCAGCAGCCTCCTCGGTGATATGTTGACAGTCATCATCTCCCTCCTCCCAATCAAATATGGGGCATGGACAATTGTCCTTTCCCGGTAGTGGTGCCCCCTATGGAAGTCCATCCCTCTCGACCTCATCGACACCCACGAGCTCTGCTTGCCTATCGCAAAAGCTTGGATGCGTTCTCCAAGATCCTCAGCAGTCACCATGGCCCAACCAGAGGCCTTAGAATGGGCAAGTTCTGTTCCAACGGCAAGGACCAAGCAAAGCTTGACGACTGGTTCCGATCCCCCGCCCTAGATCAGCTCAAGGAGCTCACTTTTGATGATGGGCATATGCAACCGTTGCCAACGTCCGCACTCCGCTCGCGCCCACGTTGCGAGTCGCCAAGTTCAGGAACTGCCATCCCCCCTTAATAACGCGCCCGCTCTTATTCTACCATGATTGAAGCACCTCGAGCTCTTCGTCGTCTGCCTCTAAAATGGTGACATGGAGTGCCTGCTCCGTGGTTGTACTGCACTCAAGTACCTTCGTCTTCAGGCGATCAATGGGTTGAGTACCTTCCACATCACCTCCATGACTCTTCGGACTATTTATGTGTGTTGCTGGTGCGGCAGGAAGACATCACAAGATGTGTACCACGCTATGGTCATTGAGGACACACCTGCACTTGAGAGATTACTTGTAGTTGATCAAGAAGGTCCAACAAGAATCAATGTCATTTCTGCGCTGAAATTGACAGTGGTGGGCTACTCGTCTGACAAATACTCCAAACTTGTTATTGGATCCACACCCGTTCAGGTACAACAGTCACCTTCTACCTTTCCTTCTACAAATTAACATTATTTCTAATTTTGAAGATGTTTGTTCGTCCATCATTCAGAAAATGATTCCGACAAGCTTGACCCCGAAACTGCGCACAGTGAAGGTCTTGGTACTAGAATCTATCGGCCCCAACCTGGAGCAAGTTGTTAGTTTCCTGAGATGCTTTTCGTGCCTGGAGAAGCTATATATCGAGGTGATGTTCCTTTCCTGTTAAATCTTAACCATAAGGGAGTTCAATTTGTGACACCTTTTTCCAAGTTTACAATGACAATGTACTACGATTTCTGAAGGATTCTTTTGGAGGATTTCAGTACATACATGTCCCCCACCCCATATCGGTTGTTTGATCCGCATGGTTACAATTAATAAGCATTTATCCTTTGGATTCATATGTACTACTTTTCTTAGGGAACTTTTCATCCACTCCAACCTCTTGTGAAGAAGGCTACATTTTTCTAGAATGTAATCAAATGCCCATGTTAATCATGTCGGATCGAAGATGGCATGTTAGTGCATTTTAAAAATCCTGCAAACCAAATAGGAATGCAGTAATTAATGTTCAAAACTGCATGTAGGCACTAACACGCTTTCTTCTTTTGCAGATAAGATTAGGCCCAGTGGTGGATAATGTGATACAATATAACAATCACGTCAAATGCCTAGATCTGCATCTCTCAGAAATTACTTTGAACTCCTACCGAGGGGCCTTACCGGAGATTATATTCGCAAGGTTCTTTGTTCGCAGAGCAAGGGTGCTGAAGGAAATGAGGTTTGCCCTACATTTATTTCACAAACATGAATGGTTTGTTGATAAGCGCCGGCGCCTGCAGCAGAATGTAATAGGCTCCAAAAATGCTGAATTTCATTTTGGAACTTCAGATGACAGAGTAATCGGAAGTCATCGTGTCAACCCCATACATGACTTCTCAATGGCTGACCCCTTTGCAAAAATTGTGAGGTTTCGAAACTAGACTTAGAAGTGGAAATATTAGTTTGAACCTCTCTGATATCCATGTTCAGCGGATCAGCGCGAGCGTTTGCAGCTGATGAGCTAAATTTCATTTCTAATATCATTTTGAACCTTGTAATCTTCGAATTTGAGCCATATAAATCTGGAATTTGAACCTTGTAATATTTCGAGCTTTTGTGGTACAATCATTGAAATGGCATCGTATGAGACTCGTATATTGGTAGCACTATTTTCACCTTAATATGCAATGGTCTTAGATTTTATTAACCATTCTCGAATCTGTTTACCTTGTCGGTCTCATAGCACACGATCTGTATAGCTAACTCGACTGCGATCTTCGACATTATTGCACACAGTTGGTTTCTTCCATCGTGTGCCATGTAGAGCGCATAATTAATTATCGCACTCGAGTGTCCATCATCACCCTTCTGTGTAACTTTGACCTCATCACCCACGGGTAAATGCCCATGATTTGTCCCTCTTCTAGCCGATGCATGGCCAAACTAGCGGGGCGGTAAACTGCGCGGTAGCACGGGAACAGGCTCACCGACGATATATTTGGCGCCTCTTCGAGCCCACGCATGCGGTGCGGTGTTGTTAAGCATGCACTGGAATCCTCTGCTATAAACATCATGACAAGATGTGATGATTACAGGTCAGCTGGCCCCCATTTATTATAGGGGCCATTTAACCCTTGTGTCTCTTCAACCTTTGGTTCGCGCCCCACCATTGCAAGAAGCACACCCACCACGAGAAATTCTTAGAGGGTATCATGCACGGCTCCAATGGCGCTCCGAGAGGCGGCCGACGACGAGCGGCAGTTCACCATGTGTGCTGTGACACCCATAGAAGGTTCATGGACCACTCGGTGGTGTGCACCAACGACCTGGTCTGGGTGGAGCACTCCATCCACATCATGGAGTTGTTGCTTGCCGAGAAGTACAAGGTGGTCGGGTTCGACCTCTAGTACATCCGTGCTCGTGCCGGGTCTCGTCCCAAGGTCACCGTCGCCCAGATGTGCGTGCGCCACCACGTCCTCGTCTACCACTACTTCCTTGCCACAAGGCCTTGGGAGCGTTTGTCAACGGCCCCCACTACATGTTTGCTATGGTGGACATCACCAATGATGTAAAGGCGCTCGAGAATTCGAGCATCGCCTGCCAGAATCTTGTCAACATCCAGGGCCAATACAAGATCTGGGGCAGTAAGGAGCATGAGAAGGACACACTGGTTCACCTCTCTGAGGCCATCATTCGACCCCTACTACAGAGGCATGAAGGATTTGTGCAACAAGGACAAGCGTGCCTGGAACTTGACCTGTATGCAGAAACTCAACAAAGCTCACGTCGTGTACGTGGCCAAGGTGGCGTACATGAGCTACGACATGTACAGGCGGATTGTTGACATGAGGAAGTGCCTTTCCCCAAAACGGAAGCAGAGCAATGGCAAGCGTCGTCGCAACAATAAGTAGATGATTACATCCTCGTTTCTCCTAGTTTAGTATGCATGTAATTGCTTACTTTGGTGTGTGGAAATGTTATGCGTGTAGTCACTTGTGTAATTGTATGCTTAATTTGGTTATGCAATGCTGTCTTTTTAAGTATATACGTTGATGCTCTATAGACAGAGAGTAGATGTTGTGCGGACAAAGAAAATCACATCGCACACGGACTAAACAATGGAACCCGTCGGTGATGTTTCATGAATCACTCACAATTGTATACCAACAATCGTTTGCTCACAACACACACGGCTTGTTAGCAGCAATCGTCTATGTTGTTATCGGTCTTCACACACGTTTCTGATTATAGACATGTTTGCCGCGTATCACACACATCTTGTTAATTAAGTTGAACCGTTTTTGTTCTCTTGTCTCAACGCAAATAGTTCATCTGAGTGAACCACATGCCATATATCGCACACACCTTGATCTGGCTGACCGTTTCTTTTGTGTTGCCTAATCACAAACAGTTCATCCGAGTGAACCGTATGCTGTACATCACACACACCTTCATCAGGCTGCCCGTTTCTTTTGTTCCTCCTCATCGCAAATAGTTAATTGAACTGAACCGTATGCCCTGCATCGCACACGCAAGTAAAATCTGAACCGTGTTTGATGCATCCTCCATCGCAAATGATTTGCACCTTTTTGACGTGTTTTTTACACCACCATTTGCGATTATTGCATCGCACACAATTTCGTCGAAGGGTATCTGATCGTAGTGTCGCGTTAGCACCATCCTGCAGTAGTGATTGCATCTAGAAGCCGAGTGAAACTTTGAGAGATTTTATCCAGAGATGGACCACCCTTCACCATGTAGTGGAGAATGTGTCAGAGCATCAGGCAGTTTGTGCCTTCAAAGAGGGCGTCAGATACAGAGAGCTTATCCTGAAATTCGGTCGTTCTGGAGATATGTCTCTGAGCAAAATGATGGAAATAGCCACTCGGTATGCAAACGGCGAAGAGGAAGACTGACTCCGCAATGGCAAGGGAAAACTAGTCTACCATGACACCAGAGGTGGAAACACCAGTCGGAAGCAAAAACGTATAGCTGAGCCTGGGGGTCCCGTCGAAGCCGCAATTCTGAATGCGCAAGGAAATTTTATGGGAAAGCCTAAGGAGCTTGGGTGCCCAAAAAGGTGAAAGATCAGTTAGGCCAGGACGTCCTAGATTTGTCGTGTCATATCCACACGAAGAAGGACGAAGAGGGAAACCTAATTTTTCCCAAACATACCGCTCGACAATGTCTGACTCCTGATTCAGCAGTTCCGAGAGGGTCAGCCCAGTGAGAAGGACTATGATAAGGATGAAGAGAAAGAATAAGACGATGGTTACCCTAAGGTCAATGCTACCTTGGTGATTTTCGCTGATGTCAAGAGCAAAAGTCGACCGAAAGTCATTAATAGAGAAGTGAACATGGTTGCTCTGGCAACTACGACGTACTTGAAGTGGTCTAACACTCCCATTACATTCCACCAGTCAGATCACCCAGCGCATGTTGCTACCCCCGGGCAACAAGCGTTGCTGGTCGACCCAGTCATTGGGGGCACCCGAGTAACTAAGGTCCTTATGGATGGTGGCAGTGGTCTGAACATTCTGTACGCTGAGACCCTCCAAGGGATGGGCATTCAGATGTCCAAACTCAATGAGAGCAGCATGCAGTTCCACGGTGTCATCCCCGGGAAGAAGGCAAAGTCACTCGGACAGATTGCTCTTGCAGGGCCGGTCCTGAGATTTTGGGTGCCCGGGGCGAAACTAAATCTCGGGGCCCTTTAGTATAGATGTCATATTAATAATAATCAATATGTATGTGTATATTTGAAATGTAACCATAAACGCTTGGGATCCGCATTGCAACAGTTTTGCAAGTATATATAATGGCCTATGAAGAAATCTATCACAAGACATCCTTGAAAATGCAAAAGCTATGTTTAGTGTCAGGCTATACTGTACAAAGAAATCTATCCTAAACATCCTTGAGACAGTCAGACAGGTGACTACAAGAAATTTGTCCATGAATTATTCTAAAAGAAATTTAGATATGTAAAATTCAGATTAGTTCTTGGATTGACTATTGCTAAGGTCACTATTCTAAATAAAAGCATCCTAGAAATTAATATAGATGAGCAAATCCGTATGAACAATATGGAAAATATTATTCCACACTTACAAAATAAATCAATGGTACTGCAATAGTGCGAAGTAATTCATATCTACTTGAGGAAAATTGTAAATTAAGAGTAATTACCCAATTGATGATGGCATTGCACGGTTTGTCTGAAAACTGCTCGCCAAGACCACCATCTAGAACATTACTCCCTGTTTTTATCTGTTTCAGATCTGTATAAGAAGACCAATATTGCCCAACAACATTAATAACGGTTTGTGATACGAATAGAAAACGCAGTGCCACACGTTATCGGGCTCTGATGCACAGTTCCTCGTGGTGGTCGGATCGACCGTGTTCTTCTTGTGTTCCTCTTTGAATTGAGAAAGCGTCCCATTGCTGAAGCAAACAAATCAGGGAGTCAATCGATCCTCCGCCAAATACAGTGAAGCCGATTACGAAGTTGAATACATTACCTGAATTGAACCAAACACGTCATATGTCTCTTTCAGGGTCTCCTCCTTGACTCCTCGAGCAAGGTCATCTGCGGTGATCTGGGCGTGAGGCGAACAGGCAGCTGATACGTCTCCAACGTATCTATAATTTTTTATTGTTCCATGCTATATTATATCCTGTTTTGGACATTATTGGGCTTTATTATACACTTTTATATTATTTTTGGGACTAACCTATTAACCAGAGGGGCAGCCCAGAATTGACTTTTTTGCCTATTTCGCAGTTTCGCAGAAAAAGAATATCAAACGGAGTCCAAACGGAATGAAACCTTCGGGAACGTGATTTTCGGAACGAACATGATCCAGAGGACTTGGACCCTACGTCAAGAAAGCAACCAGGAGGGCACGAGGTAGGGGGCGCGGCTACCCCCCCCCAGGCGCGCCCTCCACCCTCGTGGGGCCCACGTTGCTCCACCGACGTACTTCTTCCTCCTATATATACCTACGTACCCCCAAACTACCAGATATGGAGCCAAAACCCTAATTCCACCGCCGTAACTTTCTGTACCCATGAGATCCCATCTTGGGGCCTTTTCCGGAGCTCCACCGGAGGGGGCATCGATCACAGAGGGCTTCTACATCAACACCATAGCCTCTCTGATGAAGTGTGAGTAGTTTACTTCAGACCTTCGGGTCCATAGTTATTAGCTAGATGGCTTCTTCTCTCTTTTTGGATCTCAATACAAAGTTCTCCCCCTCTCTTGTGGAGATCTATTCGATGTAATCTTCTTTTGCGGTGCGTTTGTTGAGACCGATGAATTGTGGGTTTATGATCAAGTTTATCTATGAACAATATTTGAATCTTCTCTGAATTCTTTTATGTATGATTGGTTATATTTGCAAGTCTCTTCGAATTATCAGTTTGGTTTGGCCTACTAGATTGATCTTTCTTGCAATGAGAGAAGTGCTTAGCTTTGGGTTTAATCTTGCGGTGTCCTTTCCCAGTGACAGTAGGGGCAGCAAGGCACGTATTGTATTGTTGCCATCGAGGATAACAAGATGGGGTTTATTTCATATTGCATGAGTTTATCCCTCTGCATCATGTCATCTTGCTTAAAGTGTTACTCTGTTCTTTTGAACTTAATACTCTAGATGCATGCTGGATAGCGGTCGATGTGTGGAGTAATAGTAGTAGATGCAGGCAGGAGTCGGTCTACTTGTCTCAGACGTGATGCCTATATACATGATCATACCTAGATATTTTCATAACTATGCTCAATTCTGTCAATTGCTCAACAGTAATTTGTTTACCCACCGTAATACTTATGCTCTCGAGAGAAGCCACTAGTGAAACCTATGGCCCCCGGGTCTATTTTCCATCATATTAATCTTCCGTCAACAAGCTATTTCCTTTTCCGTTTATTTTGCTTTTTTTACTTTGCATCTTTATCATAAAAATGCCAAAAATATTATCTTATCATATCTATCAGATCTCACTTTCGTAAGTGACCGTGAAGGGATTGAACACCCCTTTATTGCATTGGTCGCGAGGATTTTATTTGTTTGTGTAGGTGCGAGGGACTCGTGCGTGTGACGCCCCTGATTTGACCGTACACTAATCATACACGAAAACGTGTACGATCAAGATCAGGGACTCACGGGAAGATATCACAACACAACTCTACAAATAAAATAAGTCATACAAGCATCATATTACAAGCCAGGGGCCTCGAAGGCTCGAATACAAGAGCTCGATCATAGACGAGTCAGTGGAAGCAACAATATCTGAGTACAGACATAAGTTAAACAAGTTTGCCTTAAGAAGGCTAACACAAACTGGGATACAGATCGAAAGAGGCGCAGGCCTCCTGCCTGGGATCCTCCTAAACTACTCCTGGTCGTCGTCAGCGGGCAGCACGTAGTAGTAGGCACCTCTGGTGTAGTAGGAGTCGTCGTCGAAGGTGGCGTCTAGCTCCTGGGCTCCAACATCTGGTTGCGACAACCAGGTAGAAGGGATAGGGGGAAAAGAGGGAGAAAGCAACCGTTAGTACTCATCCAAAGTACTCGCAAGCAAGGAGCTACACTACATATGTATGCATTGGCATCAACTGGAATAAGGCTATCATATGTGGACTGAACTGCAGAATGCCGGAATAAGAGGGGGGTAGCTGGTCCTTTCGAAGACTACGCTTCTGGTAGCCTCCGTCTTGCAGCATGTAGAAGAGAGTAGACTGAAGTCCTCCAAGTATCATCACGTAGCATAATCCTAACCGATGATCCTCCCCTCGTCGCCCTGTGAGAGAGTGATCACCGGTTGTATCTGGCACTTGGAAGGGTATGTTTTATTAAGTATCCGGTTCTAGTTGTCATAAGGTCAAGGTACAACTCCAAGTCGTCCTGTTACCGAAGATCACGGCTATTCGAATAGATTAACTTCCCTGCAGGGGTGCACCACATAACCCAACACGCTCGATCCCATTTGGCCAGACACACTTTTCTGGGTCATGCCCGGCCCCTCGGAAGATCAACACGTCGCAGCCCCACCTAGGCCAACAGAGAGGTCAGCACGCCGGTCTAAACCTAAGCGCCCAGGGGTCTAGGCTCATCGCCCTTAGCACACCTGCACGTTGCATGGGCGGCCGGAAGCAGACCTAGCCTAGTAGGCGTTCCAGTCCAATCCAGTGCGCACCGCTCCGTTGCTGACGTCACAAAGGCTTCGACTGATATCACGACGTCGAGTGCCCATAACTGTCCCCGCGTAGATGGTTAGTGCGTATAGGCCAGTAGCCAGACTCAGATCAAATACCAAGATCTCATTAAACATGTTAAGTATCTACGAACGCCGACCAGGGCCAGGCCCACCTCTCTCCTAGGTGGTCTCAACCTGCCCTGTCGCTCCGCCATAAAGATCCACCCAGAGGGCCGTCGGGACAAAGGTCCTTTCAGCCCCCAATCCGTGAATCACTCGCGGGTACTCCTCGAGCCAACCCGACTTTAGTCATCACATGTATCATGTATAAAGTATAGTTATATACCCGTGATCAACTCCCGAGTGATCACAGCCCAATAGTATAGCATGGCAGACGGACAAGAATGTATGGCCACTGATGGATTACTAGCAACCTATACTAAGCATGTAGGATTGCAGGTAAGGTATCAGCAGTAGTAGTAACAATGACAGGCTATGCATCAGGATAGGATTAACGGAAAGCAGTAACATGCTACACTACTCTAATGCAAGCAGTATAGAGGAGAGTAGGCGACATCTAGTGATCAAGGGGGGGGCTTGCCTGGTTGCTCTGGCAAGAAAGAGGGGTCGTCGTCGATGTAGCCGATCACAGGGGGTATCAGCAACGGTCTCGGAGTCTACCGGAAAGAAGTAACGGAGGGGGAACACAATAAATAACAGAGCAATCAAATGTAACACAAAGCAAGATGCGGCAATACGTTGTTCTAGGGGTGACATAACGCAGGGATATGTGATATGAGCGAAGGGGGGAAACATCCGGGAAAGTATCCCCGGTGTTTCGCGTTTTCAGACAGATGAACCGGAGGGGGAAATTTGCGTGTTCGCTATGCTAGGGATGCGTGGCGGACGAACGGACTGCGTATCCAGATTCGTCTCGTCGTTCTGTGCAACTTTCATGTATAAAACATTTTCATCCGAGTTACGGTTTAATTTCTATGAATTTCCAAAATTTTAACAATATTCTAGAATTTTGAGTTTAATTTAAATCCAAATTGACCAAGTCAATGTGACTAGTCAAAAGGAGAGGCGGTGGCCCATATGACACTGATTTAATAATTTCCAAAATATTTATCTAATCTATTTAGATGGGACCCACTTGTCATTTGCTAAAAGGGCTAATTAGCACTAAACTAATCCTAAGCTAAACATAGCCTAATTAACAAGGGCCGGCCATTAGTGGACAGAGTCCAGCCGGCCACACACGCACTACACACGCGCGCGCTGTGTACACACAACACACATATATACATAACACACGCATACAGTGCTAGGGGTTAATTCTGTTCCCTATTTAGAAAAGATAGCATTTTGTGATTTTTATAGGAATTAATCCATGCATCAAATTGATTTGGTCCAATGGAAACATTTGAGCTTTGACAAGTGTACTACCTAGAAATATTATTCTTACTCCTGTTAACAGTTGTTTAGCCGCAGTTTAGGGGCTGTCCAGATGGCTAATCAATGTAGAATTAGAAAAGCTAGCTCTAGTAGCAGCTACAATTACTAGCAGCAGTTCAGTAAGCAACGGCTATGCGCGGCACGGGCGTGGCGCAATGCAGCAGTAGTTGCAGGCGGCGGCGAGACGTGTGACCAGCGTCGAGCGGGGCGAGCGGGCCTGATGCGACTGCGGGCGAAGGCGGCCGACGCAAGGAGCTGGTGCGGGCGACGGAGCACTGGCCAGCGCGGAGCTGCAGCAGGCAGCGATAGCAGGAGAAGGCGGGCGCGGACAATGGGTAGGCGGCAGCAGGTCGGCCGGGAGCGGCGACTAGCGGCGGGTGCGGGCCGGCATGGCCAGGCGCCGGAGGGCCCACGCGGAGCGCCGCCAAGGGGGTTGTAGACGGAGCGCGGCTGAAGGCGGCGGGCGTGTGCGCGTGCAACACGGCCCGCGGCAGAGGACGCCGGGCGAGGTTGCGGAGGAGGAGGGGCTCGGGCGCGGCCATGGCCAGGTAGGCGCGGCGGGGGCCGGGGCGCGCGTCACGCAACGGAGCAGAGCACAACGCGGGCGGGGCGCGGGGTAGGTGCGGAGGCGAGGCAGGGACGAGGTGGCCGCGAGGAGCACGAGCTCGGGCGGCGGCGAGGTGTTCACGGATGACGACGGCCATCGGCGCAAGAAACGGAACGGGAGGAACGTGCTCACCGCGGGGCACAAGGTGGCCCTTCGACGGCTTAGTAGCTGCAGGGCGGTGCCGGAGCCATGGAAGACGACGGCGACCGTAGCGGACAGAGGTGATGGTCGACGTGGAGGAGCGGCATCGATCTCTACGTTGAGGCGGTCTTCTACTCGAGGTCGTGGTCGAGGAGGAAGCAGAGGTCGAGGTGACGGCGGACGACGACGGGGACGAGCGCGGTGGCTCCAGATCGGGGCGCCCACGGCGAGGAGTGGACGGGGGCGCGATGGGGAAAAGTGAGGAGGGGGCTAGGGTTCATGCGCCGCGGGAGTAGATATAGGCAGGGGATCGCCGGATGGCCGCCACGGCGACGGATGGTGCCGTGGCAGGCATCGGCGCGGCCACGGCGTAGTGAACAAGGGAGGGGGATTAGTGAGCGCAGGTGGGCTACCTGGTAGCGGTCAGCTGGGCCACCAGGCCCAATGGGGGGGGTCTTTTCTTTTTATTTTTATTTTTCTGTTTTAATAGTTTTCTATTTTATTTTCTATATACATTGTTTTATTAAATACATTCATAGTACCTAAATTAGTGTTTCAAAATATCCCAGTGCCACAAAAAGTTTAAACCCCAAATAAAATAGTTTAACATTTTATAAATAATAAAAGGCATTTATTTAATTGCTTATGCCACTATTATATATACAAAAGGGCATTTAAATACTTTGCAAAAGTGTTGGGTCACCACCATAATTAGTTATGGAATATTTGCCACACTTTGAACATTTTATTTTGCGTGTTTGAGAATTTTGAATTTGAATTTGGATCGCGATTTGGATCAACCAAGGATTAGCAATAGTAGGAGTGGTGATGTGGCGCCATTAACTTGGGATTACTTTTACTTAATTATCCAAACGTCACAATTCTCCTCCACTATAAGAAATCTCGTCCCGAGATTTAAGAGGTGTAAGGTGGGGATGTTTCGGGCACGAAATCCTAGCGAGTGTTCTCGGTCTTAGTTGCTCTTCTCGAAGAGGTCGATCCATTACGTTGAGCTCTTCATTTTTCTGTTTCGGGTCATCGTGATGAAGTTTTCTTCCTTTCTTTGAGAATCCCATCGTATTTACGAATAGGTAAGGGGCTGTCCTACAACGATAGAATGGTATAAGGGGGAAATCATCTAGGGTTATCCCAGGGAATGAACACATGAGCATCTCTCGAGTTAAACAAACCACATCGAGAGCCAAGTAAGAAGGTACCATAAGAAGTTTCAAGCGGATAGACAATCATCCAATGTGTGGAACGGAGTGTGAAAGGGGTTCAGAGCAACGAGAATAAGTATTGCGTCTGATACCAGAATAGATCACTAGGACGGCGGTCCGTGAATTACATACAAGGCCATGCACGAGGAATAACTTTAGGAACAGGGGGTGTACAGGAGACTCAGGTTTCGATCTTGTGGAACTGTGGGTTATGGGCCCACCATGTGGGTTAAAGTAGGAAGGGCAGTGACGTCTTGCAAGATCATGTAAGCAACGCATGTCAGAGGATAGCCTGTCAGCTATGTCGGTAACAACATCGATACCAAGGGCGAGGGACGAAGAGGACCATTTTCCTGCTCGTTGAATGAGGCGGGCCAATAGGCAAGGTTCTCGTCCATCGGTGGCTACCGAAAAGTCATCAACAATAGTAACATGGTCTTGCTGACAGAATTGTACACCGAGGTGTTTACATAAGCAGGAGAATATTACCGCTTAGATCATATAGATCACAAGACGCGTTAAACCAACCAATGGAAAGGCAAATATGATTATCAGATTAAACAGAACAATGAAAAGGAAAATGGGTTTAAACACATATTTCAAAGGTATATCCTTCCCAAGGACAAGTAGAGCATGATATCCATTACAGGATATAATGTAGAAAACTCTTTAGGTACGGGAGAGAATTTTCATGACATTACCCATACAGCGGTGTTTGGATAATTGAGCAGGAAACATTTAACATTGGGCTTCAAATGTTCCTGTTGAAAATCGGAGTACCATAGACATGCTTTGAGATAACATTGACATGGTCAACAGGTGAAGATCAGACTTTGGAGACAAAAAGGATCCATCAGGAACAACTTATAGAATAAGTCTTACAATTTCCTCACGGAAGAATGACTAACCTTGCCAAAAGGAAACTATAACAATAGGTCCTCCGGTCAGGTGTGCTAGGCATGACATCACCTTACCGGGTCATATAAAGACCAATGTTATAACTCTTGGAAATATGTTCCAACCATCATATCTGGCCGAGATTCAGATTTGATTGGTGTCGGAATACCTCAGACATTTGGATGCCTGAGAAGAAAAGATGCAACACAATTTGACGAGAAGACATTGTAAGATTCTCGGGAAATGTACTATGGAAGGGAGTTCCAGAACAAGAGCTCATCATTAAACCAATGAAGGAATAAGGAGGTAGTTGATGAACTCAATGACAATTCATCGAGATTTCGAAAGGATGGGTTTCCACAATTATGTGAACAAGGAGATAACATTTGTCGGATCAAATGATATAATATAATGATGTATGCTCGAGGAAAGCATACACAATTGAACATTGATTGAAAGGTGCACCTGAAAGATGGGCTTAGGTAGCATGATCAACGTTAGAATGGTGGTTCAACAACCAATAGTATAAGAACGAACTATCGACCATCAACTTCAAAGCAACAGGGTTGTTAGAAGTACAAAATCCACGCAGTACCGTTCACTTGTTGGAATCCCGGTTAGAATCAACACGGGGACCAAGAAGGGAAGGTTATGGTAAGAAGTATTACTTGCATCAATAATTCATAAGAGGTGTGAAAGTCTCATGACATTCTTGACAAGACAGATGGTAATAGTCCAAGGTAAAGAAGAACAATTGTTGGATAACACGGAACTCAAGGTACAACACAAAACAAGAACAAGTTTGTGTTGGAGGAAAGGTAGTAGAGTGGTCGATGATAAGACAAATCATCGTGAGCAAGGATGGTATTTCTCATCATGAATTTGATTGATATCCTGGAAGAGCTCATAAGGTTGATGATGACCATGACACATTTGTCGAGAGATTTCATGAAGACGTAATCAATCAGCGATGACACCAAGTCAAAGGAATGATGAAGCAAAAGGTTATTGGAACCAATGGTACGACACAAAGTCGAATTCAAGCTTGTCGTTCAAGGTGGAACGATAAGACGAGAAAATTGGAGTAAGCTTAGCTCATCATCGAAAGTTGTGCTCCGGAATTAAGGACCCGGTAGCACAGTTAAAATTTAGCACGATAATGATGTAGCCGATCAGGCTAGGAGTGACGTGATGGAGTATTAAACTTCTCAACAACAAAGTACTGGGAGTACCGAATCTCAGTGTTCATTCGATTCACAAATCGGTTTTCTCGGTTGACGATAACCCAGAACCCATGGAGTGACTATGATGGGGAAAGGTACTACTTAATCGGAAAATCATAAGATGAAGTGCAATGGGTTGATATCCTCGAGATACCAGGGGGTAATACTCGAAGGTAGAACAAAATAGATGTTAGGAAGGTGTACTGATCTGCAGAAGGCAGGTACTTTAACTTGTCCGAGAAATAGAATCAAAGGGGAACAATCATGGTCGGAACCACGGTTGGAAAGGATCAATTCACAGATACCAGATGATATTTATCAAGGAAATAGTTATTGTTACCAGAAGCTTCCATAGGATCTACATCATGTCCATGGGCATGAACACAAAGTTCAAGGTAGACTCCCACTTCTTTAATGCATAACCTTTCATTCACTTCTCGTCTTCGAAGAAGTTGTAATGTTGAGACTTTATCTAGCAAAACACCAGAAGAGTATGACTCGTGAAAACTTTTGAGTTCACACATATTAAGGAAGGCATAGGTTCAACCCGTCAGGGTATCGTGGAAACATATACCACAAGCTTCAATATTAATATCACAACCTCGAAAGCAGAGCATGGTTGGTCAATCAGAGGATAGGATTTACCAATGGAGAAAGAACTTCCAAAGGAATTGAATATGAAGGACGCTATCGGATAAAATCCAACAAAGGATCCAGTGGTCCTCAAAGGATCTGATGTGAGCATCGGTACTCAACCAGAGGAAGAAACAATGCCAGGAGATCAGACTACAGAAACAACTGACTAATTCAAAGCTCAAATGCAAAAGAATTATGATTTCCGACCAAGGGATCAGAAGCAAACACTCTGATTAAGGATGGATAAGTTGCGTATGCTTAGGGGTACAATCGATGGCAATCCGATTGGTCGAGAACCAGCTCATGTTTAAAATGATGTCTGAGCCGGAAGGATGAATCCTGAGGATTGCAAGCATCCGCAACATATCAAATCAATAGACTCTAAATGATAATGACAAAGGATGCCAATAAGATTACCAGACTTATTGGATTAATCATAATGCTAGCAAGCAAGAATTTCAAGATCATTAGGTTGTTGAGGATTTTCAGAAGAACGAACGGTATTACGAAGACTTTTGTGAAATATCTGAATCAACTGGGGATGAGCGGATACTCGGTAAGTGCGAGAATTATCCGTAAGGGTATTCAGGTGACAAAGTATAGCAAGGCACTAAGCTCAAAGGATTCTCGGAACAACAGAGAGTATTTCGGGACATCTTGTAATAACAAGATCAACGGGGAATGATTGTATGAATGGCAAGTGTGTGTAGTTTTCATAGGGGTTGACGGTGGAAGGAAATCGCAAATGCGATGTCACAAAGACTCGAAAAAACATCGTAGAGTACTTCGAAATCTTCTAGTGCATCAGGCGATCATGTGAAATGAGGGGCTCTCCGGGAGAAAGTATTATCGAGAACCTAAAGTTAGTTTTGTTTTTAGCAAAATCATTTAACCCGAATAGAAAAGAGCTCAGAGTCCCAGAGTATAGACGAGGAGTAAAAGATCCTAATACCACCCAAATGGCGACGTGGGCCCGTAAGACACACAGCCATGTTAGTACAAAGTTTTTGCAATGTCTAGACTCGACTTCGGCCAAGGAGTGTGGAAGGAGGATTCCTACAGGCAGTTGGCTCTGATACCAACTTGTGACGCCCCCGATTTGACCGTACACTAATCATACACGCAAACGTGTACGATCAAGATCAGGGACTCGCGGGAAGATATCACAACACAACTCTACAAATAAAATAAGTCATACAAGCATCATATTACAAGCCAGGGGCCTCGAAGGCTCGAATACAAGAGCTCGATCATAGACGAGTCAGCGGAAGCAACAATATCTGAGTACAGACATAAGTTAAACAAGTTTGCCTTAAGAAGGCTAACACAAACTGGGATACAGATCGAAAGAGGCGCAGGCCTCCTGCCTGGGATCCTCCTAAACTACTCCTGGTCGTCGTCAGCGGGCAGCACGTAGTAGTAGGCACCTCCGGTGTAGTAGGAGTCGTCGTCGAAGGTGGCGTCTGGCTCCTGGGCTCCAACATCTGGTTGCGACAACCAGGTAGAAGGGATAGGGGGAAAAGAGGGAGAAAGCAACCGTGAGTACTCATCCAAAGTACTCGCAAGCAAGGAGCTACACTACATATGTATGCATTGGCATCAACTGGAATAAGGCTATCATATGTGGACTGAACTGCAGAATGCCGGAATAAGAGGGGGATAGCTGGTCCTTTCGAAGACTACGCTTCTGGCAACCTCCGTCTTGCAGCATGTAGAAGAGAGTAGACTGAAGTCCTCCAAGTATCATCACGTAGCATAATCCTAACCGATGATCCTCCCCTCGTCGCCCTGTGAGAGAGCGATCACCGGTTGTATCTGGCACTTGGAAGGGTGTGTTTTATTAAGTATCCGGTTCTAGTTGTCATAAGGTCAAGGTACAACTCCAAGTCGTCCTGTTACCGAAGATCACGGCTATTCGAATAGATTAACTTCCCTGCAGGGGTGCACCACATAACCCAACATGCTCGATCCCATTTGGCCAGACAAACTTTTCTGGGTCATGCCCGGCCTCGAAAGATCAACACGTCGCAGCACCACCTAGGCCAACAGAGAGGTCAGCACGCCGGTCTAAACCTAAGTGCCCAGGGGTCTGGGCCCATCGCCCTTAGCACACCTGCACGTTGCGTGGGTGGCCGGAAGCAGACCTAGCCTAGTAGGGGTTCCAGTCCAATCCAGCGCGCGCCGCTCCGTTGCTGACGTCACGAAGGCTTCGGCGGATACCACGACGTCGAGTGCCCATAACTGTCCCCGCGTAGATGGTTAGTGCGTATAGGCCAGTAGCCAGACTCAGATCAAATACCAAGATCTCGTTAAACGTGTTAAGTATCTGCGAACGCCGACCAGGGCCAGGCCCACCTCTCTTCTAGGTGGTCTCAACCTGCCCTGTCGCTCCGCCACAAAGATCCACCCAGAGGGCCGTCGGGACAAAGGTCCTTTCAGCCCCCAATCAGTGAATCACTTGCGGGTACTCCTCGAGCCAACCCGACTTTAGTCATCACATGTATCATGTATAAAGTATAGTTATATACCCGTGATCAACTCCCGAGTGATCACGGCCCGATAGTATAGCATGGCAGACGGACAAGAATGTATGGCCACTGATGGATTACTAGCAACCTATACTAAGCATGTAGGATTGCAGGTAAGGTATCAACAGTAGTAGTAACAATGACAGGCTATGCATCAGGATAGGATTAACAGAAAGCAGTAACATGCTACACTACTCTAATTGCAAGCGGTATAGAGGAGAGTAGGCGATATATGGTGATCAAGGGGGGGCTTGCCTGGTTGCTCTGGCAAGAAAGAGGGGTCGTCGTCGATGTAGCCGATCACAAGGGGTGTCAGCAACGGTCTCGGAGCCTATCGAAAAGAAGTAATGGAGGGGGAACACAATAAGTAACAGAGCAATCAAATGTAACACAAAGCAAGACGCGGCAATACGTTGTGCTAGGGGTGACATAACGCAGGGATATGTGATATGAGCGAAGGGGGGAAACATCCGGGAAAGTATCACCGGTGTTTCGCGTTTTCAAACAGATGAACCGTAGGGGTAAATTTGCGTGTTCACTATGCTAGGGATGCGTGGCGGACGAACGGACTGCGCATCCAGATTCGTCTCGTCGTTCTGAGCAACTTTCATGTATAAAACATTTTCATCCGAGTTACGGTTTAATTTCTATGAATTTCCAAAATTTTAACAATATTCTAGAATTTTGAGTTTAATTTAAATCCAAATTGACCAAGTCAATGTGACTAGTCAAAAGGAGAGGTGGTGGCCCATATGACATTGATTTAATAATTTCCAAAATATTTATCTAATCTATTTAGATGGGACCCACTTGTCATTTGCTAAAAGGGCTAATTAGCACTAAACTAATCCTAAGCTAAACATAGCCTAATTAACAAGGGCCGGCCATTAGTGGACAGAGTCCAGCCGGCCACACACGCACTACACACACGCGCGCTGTGTACACACAACACACATATATACATAACACACGCATACAGTGCTAGGGGTTAATTCTGTTCCCTATTTAGAAAAGATAGCATTTTGTGATTTTTATAGGAATTAATCCATGCATCAAATTGATTTGGTCCAATGGAAACATTTGAGCTTTGACAAGTGTACTACCTAGAAATATTATTCTTACTCCTGTTAACAGTTGTTTAGCCGCAGTTTAGGGGCTGTCCAGATGGCTAATCAATGTAGAATTAGAAAAGCTAGCTCTAGTAGCAGCTACAATTACTAGCAGCAGTTCAGTAAGCAACGGCTATGCGCGGCACGGGCGTGGCGCAATGCAGAAGTAGTTGCAGGCGGTGGCGAGACGTGTGACCAGCGTCGAGCGGGGCGAGCGGGCCTGATGCGACTGCGGGCGAAGGCGGCCGACGCAAGGAGCTGGTGCGGGCGACGGAGCACTGGCCAGCGCGGAGCTGCAGCAGGCAGCGACAACAGGAGAAGGCGGGCGCGGACAATGGGTAGGCGGCAGCAGGTCGGCCGGGAGTGGCGACTAGCGGCGGGTGCGGGCCGGCATGGCCAGGCGCCGGAGGGCCCACGCGGAGCGCCGCCAAGGGGGCTGTAGACGGAGCGCGGCTGAAAGCGGCGTGCGTGTGCGCGTGCAACGCGGCCCGCGGCAGAGTACGCCGGGCGAGGTTGCGGAGGAGGAGGGGCTCGGGCGCGGCCATGGCCAGGTAGGCGCGGCAGGGGCCGGGGCGCGCGTCACGCGACGGAGCAGAGCACAACGCGGTCGGTGCGCGGGGTAGGTGTGGAGGCGAGGCAGGGACGAGGTGGCCGCGAGGAGCACGAGCTCGGGCGGTGGCGGGGTGTTCACGGATGACGACGGCCATCGGCGCAAGAAACGGAAGGGGAGGAAGGTGCTCACCGCGGGGCACAAGGTGGCCCTTCGATGGCTTAGTAGCTGCAGGGCGGTGCCGGAGCCATGGAAGACGACGGCGACCGTAGCGGACGGAGGTGATGGCCGACGTGGAGGAGCGGCGTCGATCTCTACGTTGAGGCGGTCTTCTACTCGAGGTCGTGGTCGAGGAGGAAGCAGAGGTCGAGGTGACGGCGGACGACGACGGGGACGAGCGCGGTGGCTCCAGATCGGGGCGCCCACGGCGAGGAGTGGACGGGGGCGCGATGGGGAAAAGTGAGGAGGGGGCTAGGGTTCACGCGCCGCGGGTAGTAGATATAGGCAGGGGATCGCCGGATGGCCGCCACGGCGACGGATGGTGCCGTGGCAGGCATCGGCGCGGCCACGGCGTAGTGAACAGGGGAGGAGGATTAGTGAGCGCGGGTGGGCTACCTGGTAGCGGCCAGCTGGGCCACCAGGCCCAATGGGGGGGTCTTTTCTTTTTCTTTTTATTTTTCTGTTTTAATAGTTTTCTATTTTATTTTCTATATATATTGTTTTATTAAATACATTCATAGTACCTAAATTAGTGTTTCAAAATATCCCAGTGCCACAAAAAGTTTAAACCCCAAATAAAATAGTTTAACATTTTATAAATAATAAAAGGCATTTACTTAATTGCTTATGCCACTATTATATATACAAAAGGGCATTTAAATACTTTGCAAAAGTGTTGGGTCACCACCATAATTAGTTTTGGAATATTTGCCACACTTTGAACATTTTATTTTGCGTGTTTGAGAATTTTGAATTTGAATTTGGATCGCGATTTGGATCAACCAAGGATTAGCAACAGTAAGAGTGGTGATGTGGCGCCATTAACTTGGGATTACTGTAACTTAATTATCCAAACATCACAGTGCGTGGCCACCTACTGGATTGATACCTTGGTTCTCAAAAACGGAGGGAAATACTTAAGCTACTTTGCTGCATCACCCTTTCCTCTTCAAGGGAAAACCAACGCAGTGCTCAAGAGGTAGTAGGAAGGATTTCTGGCGCCGTTCCCGGGGACTCTACGCAAAAGTCAACATACCAAGTACCCATCACAAACCCTTATCTCTCGCATTACATTATTTGCCATTTGCCTCTTGTTTTCCTCTCCCCCACTTCACCCATGCCGTTTTATTCGCCTTCTCTCTCCGTCCTCCTTCTCTTTCTCTATTTGCCTCTTTTTGCCCGTCTCTTGTTTGCTTGTGTGTTGGATTGCTTGCTTGTCACGATGGCTCAAGATAATACCAAATTGTGTGACTTTACTAATACCAACAACAATGATTTTATTAGCACTCCGATTGCTCCTCTTATCGATGTTGAATCTTGTAAAATTAATGCTGCTTTGCTGAATCTTGGCATGAAAGATCCGTTTTCCGACCTTCCTAGTGAAGATGTCGCTACCCATCTAAACAACTTTTTTGATTTGTGTGATATGCAAAAGAAGAAAGATGTGGACAATGATATTGTTAAATTGAAGCTATTTCCTTTTTCGCTTAGAGATCGTGCTAAAGCTTGGTTTTCGTCTTTGCCTAAAAATAGTATTGACCCATGGAATAAGTGCAAAGATTCTTTAATCTCTAAGTATTTTCCTCCCACTAAGATCATCTCTCTTAGAAACGATATCTTGAATTTTAAGCAACTTGATCATGAACATGTTGCACAAGCTTGGGAGAGGATGAAATTAATGATACGTAATTGCCCTACACATGGTTTGAATTTATGGATGATTATACAAAATTTTTATGCCAGATTGAATTTTGCTTCTAGAAATCTTTTAGATTCGGCCGCGGGAGGCACTTTTATGGAAATCACTTTAGGAGAAGCTACTAAACTCCTTGATAATATCATGGTTAATTATTCTCAATGGCACACTGAAAGATCTACTAATAAGGAAGTGCATGCGATAGAAGAAATTAATGTTTTGAGTGGAAAGATGGATGTACTTATGAAATTATTTGCTAATAAAAGTGTTTCTTTTGATCCTAATGATATGCCTTTGTCTACTTTAATTGAGAATAATAATGAATCTATGGATGTGAATTTTGTTGGTAGGAATACTTTTTGTAACAACGCGTATAGAGGAAACTTTAATCCTAGGTCGTATCCTAGTAATTCCTCTAATAATTATGGTAATTCCTACAACAATTTTTATGGAAATTTTAATAATATACCCTCTGATTTTGAATCTAATATTAAAGAATTTATTACTTCGCAAAAGAATTTCAATGCTTTGATGGAGAAAAATTGCTTAAGATTGATGAGTTGGCTAGGAACATTGATAGAATTTCTCTTGATATTGATTCTTTAGAAATTAGATCTATTCCACCTAAGCATGATATCAATGAGTCCCTCAAAGCCATGAGAATTTCCATTGATGAGTGCAAAGAAAGAACCGCTAGGATGCGTGCTAAGAAAGATTGCTTTATAAAAGCGTGTTCTTCTAGTTTCCATGATAATAAAGATGAAGATCTAAAAGTTATTGATGTGTTCCCTATTAAATCTTTGTTTTGCAATATGAATCTTGATAATGATGGGACTGAGTATGATGCACCTTTACCTAGAAGACGTTCCAAAAATTCGGAGTCTTTAAATCTTGATGCTAAAATTGTTAAAAGTGGGATTGAAGAAGTCAAAACTTTAAATATCAGTGAACCCACTATTTTGGATCTCAAGGAATTTAATTATGATAATTGCTCTTTGATAGATTGTATTTCCTTGTTGCAATCCATGCTAAATTCTCCTCATGCTTATAGTCAAAATAAAGCCTTTACCAAACATATCGTTGATGCTTTGATGCAATCTTATGAAGAAAAACTTGAGTTGGAAGTTTTTATCCCTAGAAAATTGTATGATGAGTGGGAACCTACTATTAAAATTAAAATTAAAGATCATGAATGCTATGCTTTGTGTGATTTTGGGTGCTAGTGTTTCCACGATTCCAAAGACTTTGTGTGATTTGCTAGGTTTCCGTGATTTTGATGATTTCTCTTCAAACTTGCACCTTGCGGATTCAACTATTAAGAAACATATGGGAAGAATTAATGATGTTCTTATTGTTGCAAACAAGAATTATGTGCCCGTAGACCTTTCCTTAGAACGATTGGTGCAATTATTGATATGAAGGAAGGGAATATTTGATTCCAATTTCCGTTAAGGAAAGGAATGGAACACTTCCCTAGAAAGAAAATTAAATTACCATATGAATCTATTATGAGAGCTACTTATGGAATGCCTACCAAAGATGGCAATACCTAGATCTATCCTTGCTTTTATGCCTAGCTAGGGGCATTAAACGATAGCGCTTGTTGGGAGGCAACCCAATTTTATTTTTATTCCTTGCTTTTTCCTCATGTTTAGTAATAAATAATTTATCTAGCCTCTGTTTTGGTTGTGTTTTTTGTGTTTAATTAGTGTTTGTGCCAAGTAGAACCGTTGGGAAGACTTGGGGAAAGTCTTTTTAATCTTGCGGTAAAAAACAGAAACTTTAGCGCTCAAGAGAATTGCCGCCATTTTTATTTGGAAGGTGATATTTAGTTAATTATTTTTGAAGCTCATTAATAGATAAATTCCTCACGGCCAGCAATTTATTTTAGAATTTTTGGGGTTCCAGAACTTGCGAGAGCTACAGATTACTACAGATTGTTCTGTTTTTGACAGATTCTGTTTTTTGTGTGTTGTTTGCTTATTTTGATGAATCTATGGCTAGTAAAATAGTTTATAAACCATAGAGAAGTTGCAATACAGTAGTTTTAACACCAATATAAATAAAGAATGAGTTCATTACAGCACCTTGAAGTGGTGTTTTGTTTTCTTTCGCTAACGGAGCTAACGGAGCTCACGAGATTTTCTACTTTAAGTTTTGTGTTGTGAAGTTTTCAAGTTTTGGGTAAAAGATTTGATGGATTATGGAACAAGGAGTGGAAAGATCCTAATCTTGGGGATGCCCATGGCACCCCAAGATAATCTAAGGACACCTAAAAGCCCAAGCTTGGGGATGCCCCGGAAGGCATCCCCTCTTTCGTCTACTTCCATCGGTAACTTTACTTGGAGCTATATTTTTATTTACCACATGATATGTTTTTTGCTTGGAGCGTCTTGTATTATTTTAGTCTTTATTTGTTAGTTTTCCACAATCATCCTTGCTGTACACACCTTTTAAGAGAGACACACATGATTCCGAAATTGTTAGAATACTCTATGTGCTTCACTTATATCTTTTGAGTTATATAGTTTTTGCTCTAGTGCTTCACTTATATCTTTTAGGGCATGGTGGTGGATTTGTTTTATAAAAACTATTGTTCTCTCATGCTTCACTTAGATTATTTTGAGAGTCCTACAAAACAACGTGGTAATTTGCTTTAATTATGTTAGGCATTCAAGATTAATAAAAAAATTCTTATGAGTGTGTTGAATACTATGAGAAGTTTGATACTTGATAATTGTTTGGAGATATGGAGATGGTGATATTAGAGTCGTGCTAGTTGAGCTATTGTGAATTTGAGAAATTCTTGTGTTGAAGTTTGTGATTCCCGTAGCATGCATGTATGGTGCGCCGTTATGTGAAGAAGTTGGAGCATGATTTATTTATTGATTGTCTTCCTTATGAGTGGCGGTCGGGGACGAGCGATGGTCTTTTCCTACCAATCTATCCCCCTAGGAGCATGCGCGTAGTACTTTGTTTCGATAACTAATAGATTTTTGCAATAAGTATGTGAGTTCTTTATGACTAATGTTGAGTCCATGGATTATACGCACTCTCACCCTTGCATCATTGCTAGCCTCTCTAGTATCGCGCAACTTTCGCCGGTACCATAAACCCACCATATACCTTCCTCAAAACAGCCACCATACCTACCTATCATGGCATTTCCATAGCCATTCAGAGATATATTGCCATGCAACTTTTCACTGTTCCGTTTACTATGACACGCTCCATCATTGTCATATTGCTTTGCATGATCATGTAGTTGACATTTTAGTTGTGGCAAAGCCACAGTTCATAATTCTTTCGTACAAGTCACTCATGCATCATTGCTATCCCGGTATACCGCCAGAGGCATTCGTATAGAGTCATACTTTGTTCTAGTATCGAGTTGTAATCATTGAGTTGTAAATAAATAGAAGTGTGATGATCATCATTCATAGAGTATTGTCCCGAAAAAAGAAAAGAAAAAAGAGAAAGGCCAAATTAAAAAAAGAGAAGGCCCAAAAAATATATAAAAAGGGACAATACTACTATCCTTTTTCCACACTTGTGCTTCAAAGTAGCACCATGATCTTCATGATAGAGAGTCTCCTATGTTATCACTTTCATATACTAGTGGGAATTTTTCATTATAGAACTAGGCTTGTATATTCCAATAATGGGCTTCCTCAAAATGCCCTAGGTCTTCGTGAACAAGAGAGTTGGATGCACACCCACTTAGTTCTTTTTGTTGAGCTTTCATATACTTATAGCTCTAGTGCATCCATTGCATGGAAATCCCTACTCACTCACATTGATATCTATTAATGGGCATCTCCATAGCCCGTTGATATGCCTAGTTGATGTGAGACTATCTTCTCCCTTTTTGTCTTCTCCAGAACCATCATTCTATTCCATATATAGTGCTATGTCCGTGGCTCACGCTCATGTATTGCGTGAAGATTGAAAAAGTTTGAGAACACCAAAAGTATGAAACAATTGCTTGGCTTGCCATCGGGGTTGTGCATGATTTAAATACTTTGTGTGGTGAAGATGGAGCATAGCCAGACTATATGATTTTGTAGGGATAACTTTCTTTGGCCATGTTATTTTGAAGAGACATAATTGCTTAGTTAGTATGCTTGAAGTATTATTATTTCTATGTCAATATTGAACTTTTGTCTTGAATCTTTCGGATCTGAATATTCATACCACAATTAAGAGAATTACATTGAAATCATGCCAAGTAGCATTCCACATCAAAAAAATCTGTTTTTATCATTTACCTACTCGAGGACGAGCAGGAATTAAGCTTGGGGATGCTTGATACGTCTCCAACGTATCTATAATTTTTTATTGTTCCATGCTAAATTATATCCTGTTTTGGACATTATTGGGCTTTATTATACACTTTTATATTATTTTTGGGACTAACCTATTAACCGGAGGCCCGGCCCAGAATTGCTGTTTTTTGCTTATTTCAGAGTTTCGCAGAAAAGAATATCAGACGGAGTCCAAACAGAATGAAACCTTCGGGAACGTGATTTTCGGAACGAACATGATCGAGAGGACTTGGACCCTACATCAAGAAAGCAACCAGGAGGGCACGAGGTAGGGGGCGCGCCTACCCCCCCCCCCCCCCAGGCGCGCCCTCCGCCCTCGTGGGGACCACGTTGCTCCACCGACGTACTTCTTCCTCCTATATATACCTACGTACCCCCAAACTACCAGATACGGAGCCAAAACCCTAATTCCACCGTCGTAACTTTCTATACCCGTGAGATCCCATCTTGGGGCCTTTTCCGGAGCTTCGTCGGAGGTGGCATCGATCATAGAGGGCTTCTACATCAACACCATAGCCTCTCCGATGAAGTGTGAGTAGTTTAGTTCAGACCTTTGGGTCCATAGTTATTAGCTAGATGGCTTCTTCTCTCTTTTTGGTTCTCAATACAAAGTTCTCCCTCTCTCTTGTGGAGATCTATTCGACGCAATCTTCTTTGGCGGTGTGTTTGTTGAGACCGATGAATTGTGGGTTTATGATCAAGTTTATCTACGAACAATATTTGAATCTTCTCTGAATTCTTTTATGTATGATTGGCAGGGCCGTACCCCGGAAATTGAGGCCCCGAAGCAAAATCACAATTTAGGCCCCATGTATAAGAAAGTCAAGTAGGCAATTAAAACATTATTTTTATTAGTCACTACGGTAGTACAAAATTTTCAAGGAACTACATACTACAACAGAAAAATCTTAGAATTTTGAGCTACAAGTTCATCTTTTACTCTTTTAGCCAAAGTGTGCCATCCTAAATAGAACTTTTCTCCAATGGTCCTTTTCTTGCTCAAGTTGTCGCTGCGCTGCACAATCAATAATTTGATTCTTTTGCAACCGTAGACGCAAATCATACCAAGTGATCATATTCAGAACATGTTCGACACTTGTTTCGTGCTCGCAAATGCTAATGCTAAGATGTGCCCAATCATTAAAACCCTCTTTTGGCAGTTTAACGGTTCAGTCTTTGCTCTTTATTAATCTCAAGATTTATTGACGTGTGTTGGGCTGGGGGCTGCACTTTTTTGTTTTGGCACTTTAACGGTTCAATCTTTGCTCTTTATTAATCTCGGGATTTAGTAATATATGATACTTGCACACAAATTGGGGCCCCCAGATTTTCAGGGGCCCTGTGCAGCGTTTCCACTTGCACATGTGGATGTACGGGCCTGATGATTGGTTATCTTTGCAAGTCTTTTCGAATTATCAGTTTGGTTTGGCCTACTAGATTGATCTTTCTTGCAATGGGAGAAGTGCTTAGCTTTGGGTTCAATCTTGTGGTGCTCGATCCCAGTGACAGAAAGGGAAACGACACGTATTGTATTGTTGCCATCGAGGACAACAAGATGAGGTTTATATCATATTGCATGAGTTTATCCCTCTACATCATGTCATTTTGCTTAAAGTGTTACTCTGTTATTTTGAACTTAATACTCTAGATGCATGCTGGATAGCGGTCGATGTGTGGAGGAATAGTAGTAGATGCAGGCAGGAGTCGGTCTACTTGTCTCAGACGTGATGCCTATATACATGATCATACCTAGATATTCTCATAACTATGCTCAATTCTGTCAATTTCTCAACAGTAATTTGTTTACCCACCGTAATACTTATGCTCTTGAGAGAAACCACTAGTGAAACCTATGGCCCTCGGGTCTATTTTCCATCATATTAATCTTCCATCAAGAAGCTATTTCCTTTTCCGTTTATTTTGCTTTCTTTACTTTGCATCTTTATCATAAAAATACCAAAAATATTATCTTATCATATCTATTAGATATCACTTTCGTAAGTGAACGTGAAGGGATTGACAACCCCTTTATTGCGTTGGTTGCGAGGATTTTATTTGTTTGTGTAGGTGCGAGGGACTCGTGTGTGGCCTCCTACTGGATTGATACCTTGGTTCTAAAAAACCGAGGGAAATACTTATGCTACTTTGCTGCATCACCCTTTCCTCTTCAAGGGAAAACCAACGTAGTGCTCAAGAGGTAGCAGCGGCGCTCACCACGGGCGTGTTGCGCTCTCATAAAATCTGGTCAATCTGTTCGTTTAGACGCTCCAATTATGTAGTAGCTTCTATTATATGGGTCATGCCAAATGACAGATTTCTTTAGTGCTAGGCCTAATAAAAATCAAATACTTGGGCTCGCTACTAGCGATTGGAAGAAAAGGGTACAAAGCTTGTCACTGTTTTTTAAGGGTGTTCCTGCTGCTGCGTGTAGTTTCCCTGTATGGGCTACTGCGTTTCTGGGAGGGAGGGCCCTGGAGTTTGGGGGCCCAGGGCGCCCCCCCTTGCCCCTTCCCAGGGCCGGGCCTGTGCTCTTGATGTGGTTTTTGGTGATTCCAAGAATTTCCTCAAGGAGAAGTTGACGTTTGAGGTAGTGGATTTCCATAGTGCCTATCATGCTATTCTGGGCAGGCCCGCATATGCTCGTTTCATGGCCTTTCCATGTTACGTATATCTTAAGTTGAAGATGCCCGGGCCCAAAGGTGTGACCACAGTCACAGGAATAGACAAAGAGCAGAGGAGTGCCTCCAGAAAGGCTCCAAAATTGTTGATGAGCAAATGGCGGTGGTGGAGCTGGAAGAATACAAGAAAAATGCCGATCCGAGTGATTTGTTGCGAGCCAAGAAGCCTGCTTCAGAGTCAGCATCTCAGTCAGCCGGCGAGACAAAGCTAGTCCACATTCACCCGGAAGACCCCTCTGCTGCTCCGACCCACATTTCAACAACACTCGATAGCAAATAGGAAGAAGCACTCATCCAGTTCCTCCGTGAGAACTGGGACATCTTCGCATGGAAACCATCAGACATGCCAGGTGTACCTAGGGGACTGGCTGAGCACCATTTGCGTGTCGACCCAAAAGCAAAACCTGTCAAAGAGCATCTTCATCGGTTTGCCGTGGAAAAGAGGAAGGCGATTGGAGAGGAGGTGGCTCGGCTCCTGTCAGCTAAGTTCATCCGCGAGATATACCACTCCGAGTGGCTCGCCAATGTCGTCATGGTCCCCAAGAAAGATGATTCACTTCGTATGTGTATCGATTTCAAGCATATCAATCGGGCCTGCCCAAAAGATCATTTTCCTCTCCCCCGCATCGATCGTATTGTTGACTCGACTGCGGGGTGTGAGCGTTTGCCTTTTTTAGATGCATACTCCGGGTACCATCAGATCCGACTATATGGGCCCGATGAAATAAAAACGGCCTTCATCACCCCATTCGGGTGTTTTTTCTATGGCACCATGCCTTTTGGTCTTAAGAATGTGGGCGCGACATTCATGCGCATGATTCAGAAGTGCCTGATCACTTAGATCAGTCGGAACATGGAAGCATACATGGATGATATCGTGGTAAAGTCACGCAAAGGTTCCGACCTGCTAACTGACCTCGCTAAAACCTTTGCCAATATATGGAGATATGACATCAAGCTTAATCTGTCTGCATGCACATTCGGAGTCCCAGGAGGAAAGTTACTTAGTTTCCTCATTTCCGAACGAGGGATCGATGCAAACCCAGAAAAGATCGAAACAGTAAAGTAATATTTTTGGTATTTTTGGTTTCTGGAATGGAAAGTAAAAGATTGCAAAGAAAGTAAATAGGAAACTAAAATTATAGATTAGAAACTTATATGATGGAAAATAAAAGATTATAAGATGGAAAATAGACCCGGGGGCCATAGGTTTCACTAGAGGCTTTTCTCAAGATAGAGAATATTACGGTGGGTTAACGAATTACTGCCGGGCAATTGATAGAAAAGCGCAAAGTTATGACGATATCTAAGGCAATGATCATGAACATAGGCATCACGTCCGTATCAAGTAGACCGACTCCTGCCTGCATCTACTACCATTACTCCACACATCGACCGACTCCTACCTGCATCTAGAGTATTAAGTTCATAAGAACAGAGTAACGCATTAAGTAAGATGACATGATGTAGCGGGATAAACTCAAGCAATATGATGAAAACCCCATCTTGTTATCCTTGATGGCAACAATACAATACGTGTCGGTTCCCCTTGTGTCACTAGGATCGAGAACCACAAGATTGAACCCAAAGCTAAGCACTTCTCCCATTGCAAGAAAACCCAATCTAGTTGGCCAAACCAAATCAATAGTTTGAAGAGACTTGCAAAGATATCAAATCATGGATATAAGAATTCAGAAGAGATTCAAATAATATTCATAGATAACCTGATAATAAATCCACAATTCATCGGATCTCGGCAAACACACCGCAAAAAGAGTATTACATCGAATAGATCTCCAAGAACATCGAGGAGAACATGGTATTGAGAATCAAAGAGAGAGAGAAGATGCCATCTAGCTACTAGCTATTGACCCGTAGGTCTGTGGTAAACTACTCACGTGTCATCGGAGAGACAATGGTATTGATGTAGAAGCCCTTCGTGATTGAATCCCTCTCCGGCAGGACGCCGGAAAAGCCCCTAGATGGGATCTCATGGGTACAGAAGGTTGCGGTGGTGGAAAAGTGTTTTTGTGGATCTCCTGGTAGGTTTTGGAATATTTGAGAATATATAGGCGGAAGAAATAGGTCGGTAGAGCCACGAGGGGCCCACAAGGGTGGGGGCGCGCCCTCCGTCCTTCTAGCTACCTCATGGCTTTCCTAACTTGCACTCCAAGTCCTCTGGATGTCTTCTAGTCCAAGAAAAATCATCTCGAAAGTTTCATTCCCTTTGGACACCGTTTGATATTCCTTTTTGCGAAACTCTAAAACAAGAAAAAAAATAGGAACTGGCACTGGGCTCTAGGTTAATAGGTTAGTCCCGAAAATAATATAAAATGGCATATTAATGCATATAAAATATCCAAAACAGATAATATAATAGCATGGAACAATCAAAAATTATAGATACGTTGGAGATGTATCACATCACTATCATGCATGAAGTGCTCATTGGGTTCAGCTACATCAACATGTGGAAGGCCACCTTTACGTGATCGGTCAAGCATTGACAAGTCATCTGCAACAGTAACCTCTTCTTGTTTAGGCTCTTCTTGTTCCGGCTCAGGGTGAAGTCGGGTTCACTTTAGCTGTCTACTTCAATGTTCTAGGGTGAAGTAGAACGTTTCTTGAAGCATTTTTTGGAAAGATGTGTTTCTTGGAAGAATTCTGAAAGCACAAGTGCTCCCTAGGTGGTTTTGATAATTGATGACAACATATGTCTTGTTGGACTAACACTTCTATCTAGCATGTTTCAGATAAGTTCAACAATGGAGTGGCATGGACTAAAGGTTGTGGGAACTCCTTAGATGCTAAGGACAAAGGATTGGCTAAAGCTTCAAGCTCAAGACTCTTCATTTTACATTTTAGTGATCCAAGATCACATTGAGTCCATAGGAAAAGCCAATACTATCAAGGAGGGATGAGGTGTTGCTTAATGAGCCTCTTGCTTCATGTGCTTAATGATATGCTCCAAAATCCTCAACCACTTTCCCATATCCACATTTGACCTAAACCCTAAGCCAAACTCGGTCCCACCGATTCTCCCCATCCGGCGCCACCAAGTTTCACTTGTCATTAGCCACTACCAAACCCTAGCAATTCGGTTCTGCCGATAAGGATCTCGGTCCCACCGAGATGGGGTTGCAAACTCTCTGTTTCCCTTTTGTAACTTTTCGGTCCCATCGAAAGAGAGAATCGGTCCCACCGAGATTGCAATGTAAACTCAGTGTTTTCCCTTTGTAACTTTTCGGTCTCACCGAGTTCCACTCGGTCTCACCAAAAGAGCAAATCGGTCCCACCGAGTTTGCCTGACCAACTCTCTGGTTAGCTAATTACCAAATTCGGTCCCACCGAGTTTGTGTAATCGGTCTCACCGAGATTACGTTATGCCCAAACCCTAACCGAATCGGTCCTACCGAGTTGCATGTCAGTCCCACCGAAATTCCTAACGGTCACTAGGTTTACTACTTCGATCAGACCGAGTTTTCTGATTCGGTCCCACCGAGATTGGTAAATTGTGTGTAACGGTTGGATTTTGTGTGGAGGCTATATATACCCCTCCACCTCCTTCTCATTCGATGAGAGAGCCATCAGAACACACACACCATTCCTACTCATATGTTCTGAGAGAAAACCACCTACTCATGTGTTGAGATCAAGACATTCCATTCCTACCATATGAATCTTGATCTCTAGCCTTCCCAAGTTGCTTTCCACTCAAATCTTCTTTCCACCAAATCCAAATCCTATGAGAGAGAGTTGAGTGTTGGGGAGACTATCATTTGAAGCACAAGAGCAAGGAGTTCATTACCTACACACCATTTGTTACTTCTTGGAGAGTGGTGTCTCCTAGATTGGCTAGGTGTCACTTGGGAGCCTCCGACAAGATTGTGGAGTTGAACCAAGGAGTTTGTAAGGGCAAGGAGATCGCCTACTTCGTGAAGATCTACCGCTAGTGAGGCAAGTCCTTCGTGGGCGATGGCCATGGTGGGATAGACAAGGTTGCTTCTTCGTGGACCCTTTGTGGGTGGTTGCTTCTTCGTGGACCCTTCGTGGGTGGAGCCCTGTGTGGACTCACGCAACCGTTACCCTTCGTGGGTTGAAGTCTCCATCAACGTGGATGTAGGATAGCACCACCTATCTGAACCACGGGAAAAACATCCGTGTCACCAATTGCGTTTGAAATCTACAAACCCTTCCCTTTACATTCTTGCAAGTTGCATGCTTTACATTCCGCTGCTCATATACTCTTTGCATGCGTGCTTGATATGTATTGTGTGTGTTGAAATTGTGCCTAAACTCCACTTAAACCGAAAAAGCTTAAAAATTGTAACTTTAGCACCAAGTGTCTACCCCCCCCCCTTATAGACACATCTACTTCTAGATCCTACAAGTGGTATCAGAGCTTTGGTTTCCATTGCCTTGATTTAATCACCAATGGAGGAAGATGGATGTGTCTACTCTAGGGAGTCTTAGACATAGAGTGCCTATTCTTGATGGAAAGTATTTTCATGAGTGGAAAAATGAGATGCTTGTAATCTTCAATCAATATCATTTGAACAAGTATATTGCTAGCCCTTGTGCACCCCATATTGATCCCTTGCATCCTACCCTAGATGAAGATATTGACATGATTCGCAATCTTAGAACTATTGAGCTCATCATTAGAGGATTGCCCAAAAATATGATTGCTAGTTTGCCTACTCAAAATTGTGCCTATACTATATGGAAATTTCTTGAGGAACGATTTCCCAATCATTCCTTGAAAACTTTGGATGAAATTCTCCATAAATCCATTGCCTTGAGTAAGATGAACTCTAGTGATCCTAGTTTTGGTAAATGTCTTCTCGAACTTGCCAATCTTAAGCATGCTAAAGGAGATGTTGGAATCATTAATGATATCATACTCAAAGCCATAATAATTCATAAAAGTGACCACTTTGATGATCATTTGTCTGATGAATTACCCTCTCTAGGAAATGATGAATCACAAGATCATGATGAACATGAATATTATGATGATGATGATGATGATAGTGACTTCGATCTTGACGATGCAATGAGACATTTTGGTCTTATGGCAAATCTTCGGGGATATGAATCAGGAGGAAAGGAATGGGTTCTTGATAGTGGATGTACTGATCATATGACCGGAGATGAAGAGATGTTTCGTGAGCTTGCTGAAAACAACGGCCCTCGAAAATATGTCACCTTTGGTGATAATTCAAAGGGTAAAGTGGTTGGCCTTGGTAAGGTGGCCATCTCACATGATAGTTCCATTCAAAATGTCATGCTCGTTGAATCTCTTGGCTACAACTTACTTTCAGTATCTAGACTTGCTGATTTCGGTTTGAATGTCCTATTTACTGAGGTAGATTGCCAAGTATTTCGTCGAGACAATCATAAAATGGTCTTTACTGGTATGCGTAGAGGTGATCTTTACATTGTCGATTTCTCTAAAAAGGCGCAACCTAAAACTTGCTTTGTTACTAAATCCTCAAAAGGTTGGTTGTGGCATAGACGACTAGGTCACGTTGGCATGAGAAACCTTGACAAGCTTATTAAAGGAAATCATATCCTTAGAATTAATGATGTCATATTTGATAAGGATAGACTTTGCAGTGCTTGTCAAGCAGGTAAACAGGTTGGAGGAAGACATCCCGTGAAGAACATCATGACCACAAGAAGGCCACTCGAGCTACTTCACATGGATCTTTTTGGTCCCAACGCCTACAAGAGTCTCGGTGGAAATTCTTTTGGTCTAGTTATAGTTGATGATTTTTCAAGATTTACGTGGGTGTTCTTTCTTAATGACAAGTCGCAGGTCCAGAAGATCTTCAGAAACTTCTCTAGGAAGGCCCAAAATCAGTTTGATGTGAAGATCAAGAAGGTTCAGAGTGACAACGGAACGGAGTTCAAGAACGCAAATGTGGACACCTTTCTTGACGAAGAAGGGATTTCACATGAGTTCTCGGCCACGTACACACCTCAACAAAATGGAGTTGTTGAGAGGAAGAACCGGACGCTCATCGAAATGGCAAGAACGATGCTTGATGAATACAAGACGCCAAAGCACTTTTGGGCAGAAGCGGTCGAGACAGCTTGTCACGCAACAAATCGCTTATATCTTCACAAGCTACTCGGCAAGACGGCATACGAGCTTCTCACCGGTAACAAACCCCAAGTTGGATACTTTCGAGTATTCGGCTCAAAGTGCTACATTCTTGATAAGCATCGTCGTTCAAAGTTTGCTCCCAAATCTCATGAAGGTTTTCTACTTGGTTATGGATCAAACTCTCACACTTACCGTGTCTACAACAATTTCACCCGAAAGGTTGAAGAGACGGTAGATGTGAAGTTTGATGAATCTAATGGCTCGCAAGTAGAGCAATTGCCAATTGATGTAGGAGACAAAGATCCTTCAGAAGCAATTCGAGACTTGTCCATTGGCAAAATTCGTCCAACAGAGGTGAAGGAGAGTACTTCATCCATCCAAGTGGAAGCTTCTACTTCATGTCAAGGTGAACCAAGAATCGATACGGAAGCATCCACAAGTGGGACACATCAAGATGAAGAAAACGAGGAAATACGTCAAGACGAACATCAACAACCTCCTTCTTCACCACGACAAGAGAACGACGACGTCAACAATGAAGAAGGCCAAGAAGAAGAACAAGATGAAGAAGATGTTCAACGAAGACCCAAGCAAAAGCTCTCACGAGTTCGAGAAAGAATTGCCAAAGATCATCCCGTCGAGCAAATCCTCAATGATATACAAACCGGGAGAATCACTCGCTCAAAAACTCGTTTAGCTAACTTTTGTGAAAACTATTCATTCATCTCTAGCATTGAACCAATGAAGGTTGAAGAAGCATTGGAAGATCCAGATTGGATAAACGCTATGCATGAAGAGCTACATAATTTTGAGAGAAACCAAGTTTGGACATTGGTTGAGAGGCCCGACAACAACCACAACATCATTGGTACCAAATGGGTGTTTCGCAACAAGCAAGATGAAGATGGACAAGTGGTCCGCAACAAAGCACGTCTCGTCGCCCAAGGATACACACAAGTCGAAGGTATGGACTATGGTGAGACATATGCTCCCGTTGCTAGACTTGAGTCCATTCGCATCTTACTTGCCTATGCTAATCACCATAATATCACCTTGTACCAAATGGACATTAAGAGTGCTTTTCTAAATGGAGAAATAGAGGAGGAGGTTTATGTCAAACAACCTCCCGGCTTTGTTAATCCTAAGAAACCAAATCATGTTTACAAACTTCACAAAGCTCTTTATGGTCTTAAACAAGCTCCTAGAGCATGGTATCAATGCTTGACCAAGTTCCTAACTACAAGTGGTTTTGAAATTGGTAAAATTGACTCTACTCTTTTTACTAAAAGGGTTAATGGAGAACTTTTTGTATGCCAAATTTATGTTGATGACATCATATTTGGTTCAACTAACCCTCTCTTTAGTGAAAAGTTTGGAAAGCTAATGTCAGAGAAGTTTGAGATGTCTATGATGAGTGAACTCAAATTATTTCTTGGATTGCAAATCAAGCAAACTAAGGAAGGTACATTTGTCTCTCAAACAAAGTACACCAAGGACTTATTCAAGAAGTTCAATATGCAAGAATGCAAAGGTATGTCTACACCCATGCCTACTAGCGGACATAATGATTTAATCAAAGATGGTGAACCAGTTGATCAAAAGGTTTATCGCTCTATGATTGGTTCATTGTTATACCTATGTGCTTCACGTCCCGATATTATGCTAAGTGTATGCATGTGTGCACGATATCAAGCTGCTCCTAAAGATTGTCATCTTAAGGCTGTGAAAAGGATAGTGAGATATTTAATCCATACACCAAATTTTGGCATTTGGTATCCTAAGAGGTCCTCTTTTGATCTTGTTGGCTATTCCGACTCGGATTATGCCGGAGACAAAGTTGATAGAAAGTCCACTTCGGGTACTTGTCAATTTCTTGGTAGATCTCTTGTATCTTGGTCTTCCAAGAAACAAAACTCGGTATCTTTATCCACCGCCGAAGCTGAATACATTGCCGCTGGTTCATGTTGTGCTCAATTACTTTGGATGACTCAAACTCTTAAAGATTATGGGATTTATGTGAAACATGTTCCCCTGCTTTGTGACAATGAAAGTGCTATCAAAATTGGTCATAATCCTGTACAACATTCTCGAACTAAGCATATTGAAGTTCGTCATCATTTCATTCGAGATCATGTTGCTAAGGGTGACATCAATCTTAAGCATGTTCGCACCGATAAGCAGTTGGCGGATATATTCACTAAACCACTTGATGAGAAAGTGTTTTGCAGGTTGAGAGGAGAATTGAACATCATTGATGCTTCGAATTTGGAGTAGGAACTCCATTGGATACATGCAAGACATGAGCTTATGACTAATCCATGATGTATCTCTTATGATAACTATCTTATGTCTTGGATATACTTGCACCTTGCATGTTGTCTAACCCATGTAGGTACTTGGTTGAATCTAATTCCATGAGATTGCGACTCACTCACATCTTGAGAAATCTCTACATCACCAAGACTCTACACAATGGTGGTTGAAGACAAGGAAGCACAAAACCATTCAAACATATCCTTTGACAAACTCTATGTTGAGCTTCATGATTGTCATTTTTGGATACACAAGTGCTCTTCCTTGCAAGAACTAACCCATGTAGGCAGATGAACTCAAACTCCAAGTGGTGCTCCCAACTCTTGATGAGCTACATCAACCTTGAGCACCCACACAAGTTCAACTACATGAGCAAGAACCACACCACCACCCAAGGTATGTGGTTCCATCTTAGAGAAGCTTTACTCCAAGACATGAGTCAAAGCAACTCAACAAGATGTGAATACATCAAGATGCTTAAACGAAAAATGGTAACCCCATTTTGAGCTTAAACGATGAGTATGACCTATGATCAAGTGTCCTCACTTGACTCCTAAGTCAATATACTCTAACATAGGTGACTATGTCACCGCCCAATTCTAGTTGAAGTTCTCTTATGTTCCTTTTTTTGTTATTGCATTTGTTCCTTGCATATTTATTTCCTTCTCTCTCACACACAAAAAAAACTTCATCTAGAAACTTTCACTCTTTTCCTTTTTGCTCTTGTTCTGCATATTTCTGCATCAAATTTCTTGCAAATCCTTCAGCTAACTCATTGCAAATCTTTGTGAGATCTTACTTGTCTAGTGAGCTGAGGTGACAAATGTTTTTCTCTGTGTAAACTCGGTTTCACCGACTTGCAAAGTTCGGTCCAACCGAATCTTTTCGGTACCACCGAAATATGCCACTCGGTGCCACCGACTTTACAATCAGAAAAACAGTTTGCCACTTGTTCTACATTTCTTCGGATCCAGCTCCACTCAATGAATCTTGTCCTCCACAAGCATCACAATTTTATCCTCTGCTTTGTGCTGAATCTCAAGGACCAAACCTATTTGGCGGATTCCAGGAAAAACCTTCTTGGAAATTGATGTCAAAGGGGGAGAGAGAGATCACATCAAAGCTTGTAGGACAGAGAGAAAGTATTAAGGGGGAGAGAAAGTCTCGAGGATCCCAGACGCTTGATGTTCAAGAGGAGAGATGCCACATGTTCTTTTTGGGGGAAAGACATGTTCATATAACCTCATTTGAGTTTAGTTCTATTCAGCTCTGATTTTCTGTTTCCTATCTTCTCCCAATATCCCATGTAAGATTCAGGGGGAGCAAGACACCTAAAGGAAAAGAAATCAGCCAAATTCATTGCATATCTTTATTCATGGGGACATGTTGAATCCAATGTGGTACCTTGTACTCACTCTCTACATGTCATCCCAGTCCTGGTATTCTTGTGGTTTCTTTGTTTGCTCTGGCTAGTGGACGTACCTGTGTTATCTAGCCTTGTTTGTGCAGGTTCATTCCATCCTAAGCCAACTCGAGGCCATAAGGTAAGTATATGCATCAAAATCATGAGTATGAGGAGTTCTTGCTTATGTACATACTGTTTGCAAGAAGGACTCATGAGCATGAAGGTATTTTTCTTGATAATCTTTTGCTTTGATGCATATGGCCAAGATACATGTAACACATTGCCTACTCTGTCATGTTTATGCTCTCACATGCCTCTATATTTCATATTTACATGAGTGCATACATGTAGGGGGAGCCTATGCTTGCTACATGTTCTTCCAAAGCTTTACTTGCTATTCTTTATATCTTTATCTAAAGCTTTGATGTATGTTGCCATCAATTACCAAAAAGGGGGAGATTGAAAGCACAAGTGCTCCCTAGGTGGTTTTGATAATTGATGACAACATATCTCTTGTTGGACTAACACTTCTATCTAGCATGTTTCAGATAAGTTCAACAATGGAGTGGCATGGACTAAAGGTTGTGGGAACTCCTTAGATGCTAAGGACAAAGGATTGGCTAAAGCTTCAAGCTCAAGACTCTTCATTTTACATTTTAGTGATCCAAGATCACATTGAGTCCATAGGAAAATCCAATACTATCAAGGAGGGATGAGGTGTTGCTTAATGAGCCTCTTGCTTCATGTGCTTAATGATATGCTCCAAAATCCTCAACCACTTTCCCATATCCACATTTGACCTAAACCCTAAGCCAAACTCAGTCCCACCGATTCTTCCCATCCGGCGCCACCGAGTTTCACTTGTCATTAGCCACTACCAAACCCTAGCAATTCGGTTCTACCGATAAGGATCTCGGTCCCACCGAGATGGGGTTGCAAACTCTCTGTTTCCCTTTCGTAACTTTTCGGTCCCACCGAAAGAGCGAATCGGTCCCACCGAGATTGCAATGTAAACTCAGTGTTTCCCCTTTGTAACTTTTCGGTCTCACCGAGTTCCACTCGGTCTCACCGAAAGAGCAAATCGGTCCCACCGAGTTTGCCTGACCAACTCTCTGGTTAGCTAATTACCAAATTCGGTCTCACCGAGTTTGTGTAATCGGTCTCACCGAGATTACGTTATGCCCAAACCCTAACCGAATCGGTCCTACCGAGTTGCATGTCAGTCCCACCGAAATTCCTAACGGTCACTAGGTTTACTACTTCGATCAGACCGAGTTTTCTGATTCGGTCCCACCGAGATTGGTAAATTGTGTGTAACGGTTGGATTTTGTGTGGAGGCTATATATACCCCTCCACCTCCTTCTCATTCGATGAGAGAGCCATCAGAACACACACACCATTCCTACTCATATGTTCTGAGAGAAAACCACCTACTCATGTGTTGAGATCAAGACATTCCATTCCTACCATATGAATCTTGATCTCTAGCCTTCCCAAGTTGCTTTCCACTCAAATCTTCTTTCCACCAAATCCAAATCCTATGAGAGAGAGTTGAGTGTTGGGGAGACTATCATTTGAAGCACAAGAGCAAGGAGTTCATTACCTACACACCATTTGTTACTTCTTGGAGAGTGGTGTCTCCTAGATTGGCTAGGTGTCACTTGGGAGCCTCCGACAAGATTGTGGAGTTGAACCAAGGAGTTTGTAAGGGCAAGGAGATTGCCTACTTCGTGAAGATCTACCGCTAGTGAGGCAAGTCCTTCGTGGGCGATGGCCATGGTGGGATAGACAAGGTTGCTTCTTCGTGGACCCTTTGTGGGTGGTTGCTTCTTCGTGGACCCTTCGTGGGTGGAGCCCTATGTGGACTCGCGCAACCGTTACCCTTGGGTGGAGCCCTGTGTGGAATCGCGCAACCGTTACCCTTCGTGGGTTGAAGTCTCCATCAACGTGGATGTAGGATAGCACCACCTATCTGAACCACGGGAAAAACATCCGTGTCACCAATTGCGTTTGAAATCTCCAAACCCTTCCCTTTACATTCTTGCAAGTTGCATGCTTTACATTCCGCTGCTCATATACTCTTTGCATGCGTGCTTGATATGTATTGTGTGTGTTGAAATTGTGCCTAAACTCCACTTAAACCGAAAAAGCTTAAAAATTGCAACTTTAGCACCAAGTGTCTAACCCCCCCCCTTCTAGACACATCTACTTCTAGATCCTACAAATTCACCTTCATATGTGTCTGGGTTAATGTGAGGTTCATAATCCTCTTCATTGGGGGGAGGTGGTCTAACAAGTGGCGGCACTTCATAAAGGACATCCCAGCCATTCAGATTTGGATCAGTTTGGCAGGCCCACGGTAGATAGAAAACTTGGGTCGTCTGTTGAGCCATAATATAGACATCGGGAACATCTAAGTGGGTGATTTGTTTGATTTTGACTAGCCCTATATGGTCATGAGTCCTTCTAGTCTCCTTCAGCTGGAACCGGTAACATTTGAAGACTACGACGTTCGGTGCATTTTGACCATAGAGCAGAAGTTCATAAATTTCTTCAACTCTCATGTAATACTCGATACCTCCATCGCCGATAGAAGAGACACAAAAATTTTGTAGACTTTCGGTCGGCCATAGATAGCTCTTTGTCGTTGGCACGAAAGCGATACCCGTTGATGTCGTATTTGTCAACTGAACGGACCTTAAAGTCAAAACCATTACCGACTTGTCTCAATTCAGCGTCCATAGACTCTAAATTAGCCTACAAGTTTAATACGAAAGGATTTTTGCATTAGCCACAAATTAGACGAAGAAATGAGAATGGTTTAATGGAAATTACCGTTTGTTTGAACCAAGAGATGAAACCGGGAAAGCCTCCTCCTTGCTTTGCCAGAAGCTCATACTCTTGTATGGATTCCTTTTGGATCACCGCTCCATCCGAGAATTTGGCAACATATCGACTGTATCAAAAAATATCCGGGAATAAGAGTAGTTCAAAGGAATTAGAAATTGTGAAACAATGTACCGCGAGAACTTACTCGATGTACGGCCGCACTTCTATTAGGTTGGTGAAGATATACAATGAAATGGTCCGCCATTCTTCGACATCCAATGATATTGGTTTCGAAGCACTGGCTGGTGCGAGATTCCCTTTGAATAGGCTGAGGTTGGGTCCACCTTCTTTATGGTTGCCAGCATTGTGCCGAGGCTTCGGATTATGCAAATGATGATTTTTGGCTTCGTACTGTGTTGTCACGAAGTTTGCCGCCTCCTCAGTATTGAATGCCTCAGCCATCGATGCTTTAATTCTACGTTTATTTTTACATTTTGCTCGGAGTGTCTTCTGCATCCTCTCAGTTACGTAGCACCAACGATTTCGCACGCCCCCCCCCCCAATCTTGCCTCGACTGGGAGATGCAAAATCAAGTGTTGCATTGGATTAAAGAAGCCCGGTACAAAGATCTTCTCTAACTTGCAGATCAACTCCGGCGCCAACTCTTCCATTTATTCTAGGACAGCAGGCGATACTTCTTTCGCACAAAGAACATGGAAGAAATAGCTCAGCTCTACCAGTACTAGCCATTCATCCTCAGGGATGAAGCCACGCAACATCACCGGCATTACCCGCTCAATCCATATGTGCCAACTGCCAATCATGACTTTTGGGACCAAATATTTTCAATTTCTCAAGACTCGCTCCCCTCTTTAGATACGATGCATACCCATCGGGGAACATCAACTGCATTTTCACCCACAAGATAATTTCCCTCATAGCTGGCCTTTGAAGATTGAACCATGCCTTTGGCTTTGTCTAGTTCTGTTTCCCTTTCGGTTCTTGCATGTTTTGTAACGGTCTATGACATAGCACCTCTTGATGGACTCTAGCCTTAGTATTATCCTTTGACTTCCCCTCTATGCCGAACAATGTACCAAAAAGTGCCTTGGCGATATTCTTTTCAGCGTGCATCACATCGATGTTGTGTGGTCAAAGGAGGTCTTTGAAGTAAGGCAGATCCCACAAGCATGTCTTGTGAGTCCAGGCGTGTTTCGAATTATACCCCTTGAAATACCCTGGACGCTCTGGATCTGGCTCGAGAGTGTTTAAGTGATCCAAGGTCTCTTGCCCTGTCAACAGAGGTGGTGCAGAGTTTTTGACAACTCTACCTTTCATGAAGTTCTTCTTGTCTTTCCTGAACTTATGGCGAGGATCTAGGAACTGTCTATGCAACTCGAAGCAAGAAAATTTGTGACCTGCCTGCAGCCAACGAAACTCAAGTGTTGCCTTGCATGTGGGGCACGAGAACATTCCATGCACACACCAGCCAACGAATAGCGCATACGCCGGCAAGTCATGCGTCGAGTACATGTACCAGACACGCATTATGAAGTTCTATTTGTTAAATGTGTTGTATGTCTTGAACCCATTATCCCAAGCTTCTTACAATTCGTCCTTAAGCGGCTGCATGTACACATTCATATTCTTCCCCGGATCGTTCGGCCCTGGAATTATCAATGTCAGGAAAATGTGCCATGTCATCTGTCTGGCTGTCTCTTTGACCATGAAAAGACGTTGAAGTCTTGGTACGATTGGCATATACCGAAGAACATTAACAAGGATTTTGGTCTACGTCTTCTCACCCATACCGTTATCTACCACAACATACCTAGAAGACTTGCAAATGGGACAATAGTTCAAGTCCGCATACTCAAGCCTAAATAAGGCATCCTTTCTCACAGGCATGTATCTTCTCATAGGGCATCTTAAGAGCATAGAGGATTTTTTCTGACTGGTACAAGTTTGCACACAGTACATGGCCTTTGGGTAGAAAGCGTCCAAAAACTGTCATCATCACGTCGTAGCATTCTCTGCCCAAGTTGAATTGAGCCTTCAGAGCCATTATTTGTGAGATGGCATCCAGTTGACAAAGCTCGGTGTGCTCATGAAGAGGACGTTTTGAATACTCCAACATTTCATCAAAGGGCCTTTGCAGATTCCTCCATCTCTTCATCTGAATCCCGAGCATCATCAAAGTTTTGCACCATGTCTTCCATCCCGGTACCATGCTCGTTGGTGCGACGACGAACCACCTCAGCTCTGGCACGTTGGGAAGACTCACCATGAAATGTCCACACCGTATGACCGGGCGTAAAACCACTCTTCTACATGTGTTTGCCCATTTCATCCTCTATCCTCTTTTCCCAATTGTTGCACCGGACACAGGGCACCATTTTTTCCACTGGACATTTGCAAATGCGGCTTTCACAAACCCCTTGGTTTTTGTTAACCATTCATTGGTAATCTCTTTTTGACTAGTGCGACCGATGTACATCCACGCATGATCACTCATCTTGCTTAGCTACTGAATAGACAAAGAAATATATATAATTTAACATGTATATTCATTAGTTAATCTAGTTTGTCAATTTTATTACGTCCATGCAACCTACACTCTAATAGGTAAAGATAGGTCCTAATCCCACCAGAGTATGTGTAGATTGAGTATGTTCTCCATGCTCTACCCCATTCCAAGACAAAATTTTGGCAGCACCTCCCCGTTGTTCTGATACACATCTCAGCAAAAAGCTGAGAGAATGTGCATCCAGAGAAAAACAGGGAGGAGCTGCCGAAATTTTGTCTCTAAATGGGGTAGAGCACGGAGAACGTACCCAATCTACACATACTCAGGCTGTCCGTGGAAATGATGGACAATCCGAATGAGCTACGGTGATAAATATGCAACTGAATGCATATTTATCGGTGCAACCCTTTTGGACGGGAGACGCATATTGGTTATGCGACTGTAGTTATCTAGCTAGTGTCGTCGGCACAAAGGCCAGAACAGAGCAAATAATTAATTAATGGGGAAGGAGGAGATGTCATTTGTGCTCACCCATGAACGCAGGGGCGGAGCTAATCGAACACCAGACCCTCGCAGCGACAAAGAACTGCACATTTTAAATTGAAAGATGTGTAACATAGCACTATTGTTTTTGCCATCAACCTAACTAATAATATTTACAACAATATGCCACCGAAATATATGTCATTCAGGGTTCCATCGACCCCTCGGTGACCGGTGATCCTCGACCCGATTCCGTCGGCGCCGACGTACCCCTAACCTCGACCCGGTTCCATCAGTGCTGATGCACCCCTAACCTCCACTTCTTCTTCTTCTTCTTCTTCTTCTTCTTCTTCTTCCTCTTCTTCCTCCTCCTCCTCTTCTTCTTCCTCCTAAACTAAACTAAATCTGAACCTAAACCTAAACCTAAAAAACCTAAACTAAATGAAGCCTAAACTAAACTAAACCTAAACTAAATCTAAAAAAAGGAAAAAAGAATAAAAAAGAGAGCTCACCTTCGGGGGGCAACCGATGGAGGAGGGGGCCGGGGTGGCCTGGGGCAGGGTGGCGGTGGCGATGGGGCGGCGGGTTCGACGAGGCGGCAGTATTATGCGGAGGCGGGGGCGGCAAGGGCGACGGGGCCGTAGGGCTCCAGGGCGGTAGGGTGGTGGTGCGGCGGCAGTGCGGGGGCGGGCGCCGGGGGCATGTCGACCTGAGAGTCGGCCAGAGGAAGAGAGAGAGAAGAGAGAGGCATGGGGCGTAACGGTCGTTAGGTAGTTATTTCTTTGCCGTCTGCTAGTGGACGGCAAAGAATATTTGTTGTCCGCTAGCAGACGGCAAAGAGGTGGGGATGGTCGGCCGTTAGGGTTTAGGCCTCCACAGGACCCCACCCACCTCTTTGCCGTCTGCTAGTGGACAACAAAGAATCATTTCCGTCCGCTAGCGGATGGCAAAGAACTGGCTGATGGCAAATAGGATCTTTGTCGTCAGCCAGTTCTTTGTCGTCCATTCTTTATAAGCAGACTGCAAAGGCCATCTTTGCCATCCGCTAGCAGACGGCAAAGAGCTAACTGAGGGCAAATTCTCTATTTCCAGTAGTGATTCTTTGTGGAATAAGTTCATTTTTATCATTAGGGACAACATTAATGCCTCCTCTCTTAGGAACACAATGAACAGGACTTACCCATCTACTATCAGCTACGGGATAAATTATACCTGCTTCCAGAAGCTTTAATATTTCAGTTCTTACCACATCCTCCATTTTAGGATTCAATCAACGTTGGCGATCAATAACTGGTTTAGCACAAGGCTCCATATTAATCTTGTGTTGACATAAAGTGGGACTAATGCCCTTAAGATCATCAAGTGTATATCCAATAGCAGCACGGTGCTTCCTTAGAGTTTTACTTAATCTCTTTTCTTCATGCTCTGAAAGGTTAGCATTGATAATAACTGAATATATCTTATTTTCATCAAGATAGGAATATTTCAAGGTATCAAGTAATTTCTCTAGTTCAAACACAGGATCACCCTTAGGTAGAGGAGGATCTCCAAGAGTTTCCATATGCAAATTATGCTTAAGGATAGGTGCTTTATTAAAGAATATCTCATCTATTTCATTTCTTTCGTTCATGTGCATATCATTTTGATGGTCTAGTAGATATTGCTCTAATGGATCAGTAGGAGGTATGGCAATAGAAGCAACACCAATAAATTCATCTTTACTAGGCAATTCTTTATCATGTGGTTGTCTACGAAACTTAGAGAAATTGAACTCATGAAATACATCACCAAAATCAACACTGGCCGTTTCCCTATTGCAATCAATCTTAACACTAACTGTATCCAGGAAAATTCTACCAAATATAATGGGACAAAAATCATCTTGGGGAGAACCAAGAACTAGAAAAGCAGTAGGATACTTGATCTTACCACACAAGACTTCAACATCTCTAACAATCCCAAGTGGTGAAATAGTATCTCCATTTGTAAGTTTAACATCAATGTCCTCTACACATGCAATTCCAAGAGTATAGCAGCGGAAAGTAAGCCATTGCACATGTAAGTAAAGGAAGGGTTTGGAGAGGGCAAACGCAATGGGGACACGAAGATTTTTCGCGTGGTTCCGATAGGTGGTGCTATCGTACATCCATGTTGATGAAGACTTCAACCCACGAAGGGTAACAGCTACGCGAGTCCACGGAGGGTTCCACCCATGAACGGTCCACGACGAAGCAACCTTGTCTATCCCACCATGGCCATCGCCCATGAAGGACTTGCCTCACTAGGGTAGATCACTAGTAGAAAAAGGCCCATTTGTCCCCGTTCATAAGTCCCATTTTTTCCGGTTTGGCAACCAGTCAAGGGTCGATACTAAAGCCCAACACCTTTAGTCCCGGTTCTTACATCAACCGGGACAGATGGGCCTCCACATGGCCGTTGCAGCTTGCCCAGGCAGGGGGCCTTTTGTCCCGGTTGGTAGCACCAACCAGGACCAATAAGCTTCCACGCGTCAACAATTCAGGGGCTAGGGTTTTTGTTTTTTTCTGAAGGAGGGGTTGGGGGTTTTGTAGGGTTAATTTAGGGGTTTCATATATTGTGTTAGCTAGCTAATAGAGAGAAGTGTCCTCTCTTATCTCCGTGCTTGGTCGACGGTACGTACTATAAGTATAGAGAGGACTCGACACACTAGCTAGTAAGCAAATGAAGGAAACAATTAAGTACAAAAGATCGTCATGAACATATACAAAGAGAAGTGATTGACCTCTCCTTCTTCGAGAGATTGATCAAACAACAAGTTTTCGTATATCTATCCGACGCTAGTGGCTACATATATATATACAATGTAAGATCTCTTACAATCCCCTAGCATCTGAACTCAAGTTCCACATGGTATTCTCCGGCTTTATTTATGACGTGGTCAAGAAAGAATCCTGCCAATTCTTCTTTGATAGGTCTCCAACGTATCTATAATTTTTGATTGCTCCATGCTATTATATTATCTATTTTGGATGTTAATGGGCTATATTTTACACTATTATATCATTTTTGGGACTAACCTATTAACTGGAGGCCCAGCCCAAATTGTTGTTTTTTTGCCTATTTCAGTTTCGCGGAAAAGGAATATCAAATGAAGTCCAAACGGAATGAAACCTTCAAGAACGTGATTTTCTCAACAAATGTGATCCAGGAGACTTGGAGTGGGCGTCAAGAAACAATTAAGGAGGCCACAAGGCAGGGGGCGCGCCTACCCCCCTGGGCGTGCCCTCCACCCTCGTGGGCCCCTCATTGCTCCACCGACCTACTTCTTCCTCCTATATAAGTACACGTACCCCAGAAACATCAAGGAGCACCATGAAAACCTAATTCCACCACCGCAACCTTCTGTACCCGAGAGATCCCATCTTGGGGCCTTTTCCGGAGCTCCACCGGAAGGGGCATTGATCACGGAGGGCCTCTACATCAACTCCATGGCCTCTCAGGTGATGTGTGGGTAGTTTACTTCAGACCTTCAAGTCCACAGCTAGTAGCTAGATGTCTTCTTCTCTCTCTTTGGATCTCAATACAAAGTTCTCCTCAATTCTCTTGGAGCTCTATTCGATGTAATCTTCTTTTGCGGTGTGTTTGTCGAGATCTGATGAATTGTGGGTTTATGATCCAGATTATCTATGAACAATATTTGATTCTTCTCTGAATTCTTTTATGTATGATTGGTTTATCTTTGCAAGTCTCTTCAAATTATCAGTTTGGTTTGCCCTACTAGATTGATCTTTCTTGCAATGGGAGAAGTGCTTAGCTTTGGGTTCAATCTTGCGGTGCTCGATCCCAGTGATAGTAGGGGAAACGACATGTATTGTATTGTTGCCATCGAGGATAAAAAGATGGGGTTTATATAATATTGCATGAGTTTATCCCTCTACATCATGTCATCTTGCTTAAGGCATTACTCTATTCTTATGAACTTAATACTCTAGATGCATGCTGGATAGTGGTCGATGTGCGGAGTAATAGTAGTAGATGCAGAATCGTTTCGGTCTACTTGTCGTGGACGTGATGCCTATATACATGATCATGCCTAGATATTCTCATAATTATTCGCTTTTCTATCAATTGCTCGAAAGTAATTTGTTCACCCATCGTAATACTTATGCTATCTTGAGAGAAATCACTAGTGAAACCTATGGCCCCGGGTCTATTTTCCATCATACAAGTTTCCAATATATTTTATTTTGCAATCTTTACTTTCAATCTATATCATAAAAATACCAAAAATATTTATCTTAGTATTATTATCTCTATCAGAGATCACTCTTGCAAGTGGCTATGAAGGGATTGACAACCCCTTTATCGCGTTGTTTGCGAGGTTCTTATTTGTTTGTGTAGGTACAAGGTGACTCGTGCGTGGTCTCCTACTGGATTGATAACTTGGTTCTCAAAAACTGAGGGAAATACTTACACTGCTTTACTGCATCACCCTTTCCTCTTCAAGGGAAAATCAACGCAGTGCTAAAGAGGTAGCAAGAAGGATTTCTGGCGCTGTTGCCGGGGAGATCTACGCCAAGTCAAGACATACCAAGTACCCATCACAACTCTTATCCTTCGCATTACATTATTTGCCATTTGCCTCTCGTTTTCCTCTCCTCCACTTCACCCTTGCCATTTTATTTGCCCTCTTTTTCCGTCCCCCTTCTCTTTTTCTATTTGCCTTTTTTGCCTGTTTCTTGTTTGCTTGTGTGTCGGATTACTCCCTTGTCACGATGGCTCAAGATAATACTAAATTGTGTGACTTTGCCAATACCAACAATAATGATTTTATTAGCACTCCGATTGCTCCTCTTACCGATGTTGAATCTTGTGAAACTAATACTGCTTTGCTGAATCTTGTCATGAAAGATCCGTTTTCTGGCCTTCCGAGTGAAGATGTCGCTACCCATCTAAACAACTTTGTTGATTTGTGTGATATGCAAAAGAAGAAAGATGTGGATAATGATATTGTTAAACCTAAGCTATTTCTGTTTTCGCTTAGAGCTCATGCTAAAGCTTGGTTTTCTTCTTTGCCTAAAAATAGTATTGATTCATGGAATAAGTGCAAAGATGCTTTTATCTCTAAGTATTTTCCTCCCTCTAAGATCATCTCTCTTAGAAACGATATTATGAATTTTAAGCAACTTGATCATGAACATGGTGCACAATCTTGGGAGAGGATGAAATTAATGATACGTAACTGCCCTACACATGATTTGAATTTATGGATGATTATACAGAATTTTTTTGTCGGATTGAATTTTTCTTCTAGAAATCTTTTAGATTCGGCCGCGGGAGGCACTTTTATGGAAATCACTTTAGGAGAAGCTACCAAACTCCTAGATAATATTATGGTTAACTATTCTCAATGGCACACTGAAAGATCTACTAGTAAAAAAGTGCATGCGATTGAAGAGATTAATGTTTTGAGTGGAAAGATGGATGAACTTATGAAATTGTTTGCTAATAAGAGTGATCCTACTGATCCTAATGATATGCCTTTGTCTACTTTGATTGAGAATAATAATGAATCTATGGATGTGAATTTTGTTGGTAGGAACAATTTTGGTAATAACGCGTATAGAGGTAATTTTAATTCCTCTAATAATTATGGTAATTCCTACAACAATTCTTATGGAAATTATAATAAGATGCCCTATGATTTTGAATCTAGTATTAAAGAATTTATCACTTCACAAAAGAGTTTCAATGCTTTGATTGAAGAAAAAATGCTTAAGATTGATGAGTTGGCTAGGAACGTGGATAGAATTTCTCTTGATGTTGATTCTTTGAAACTTAGATATATTCCACCTAAGCATGATATCAATGAGTCTTTCAAAGCCATGAGAATTTCCATTTATGAGTGCAAGGAAAGAACCGCTAGGATGCGTGCTAAGAAAGATTGCTTTGTGAAAGCGTGTTCTTCTAGTTTTCATGATAATAAGGATGAAGATCTAAAAGTGATTGATGTGTCCCCTATTAAATATTTGTTTTGCAATATTAATCTTGATAACGATGGGACTAGAGATGAGTCAACTTTATTTAAAAGGCGTCCCAATGATTCGGAGTTTTTAGATCTTGATGCAAAAATTGTTAAAAGTGGGATTGAAGAGGTTAAAACTTTAAATAGCAATGAACCCACTATCTTAGATTGCAAGGAATTTAATTATGATAATTTCTCTTTGATAGATTGTATTTCCTTGCTGCAATCCGTGCTAAATTCTCCTCATGCTTATAGTCAAAATAAAGCTTTTACTAAACATATCGTTGATGCTTTGATGCAATCTTATGAAGAAAAACTTGAGTTGGAAGTTTCTATCCCTAGAAAACTTTATGATGAGTGGGAACCTACAATAAAAATAAAAATTAAAGATCATGAGTGTTATGATTTGTGTGATTTGGGTGCTAGTGTTTCTACGATTCCAAAATCTTTGTGTGATTTGCTAGGTTTCCGTGATTTTGATGATTGTTCTTTAAACTTGCATCTTGCTGATTCCACCATTAAGAAACCTATGGGGAAAATTAACGATGTTCTTATTGTTGCAAATAGGAATTATGTGCCCGTAGATTTCATTGTTCTTGATATAGATTGCAATCCTTCATGTCCTATTATTCTTGGTAGACCTTTCCTTAGAATGGTTGGTGCAATTATTGATATGAAGAAAGGGAATATTAAATTCAAATTTACATTAAGGAAAGGCATGGAACACTTCCCTAGAAATAAAGTTAAATTACCATATGAATCTATTATGAGAGCCACTTATGGATTTCCTACCAAAGATGGCAATACCTAGATCTATCTTTGCTTTTATGCCTAGCTAGGGGCGTAAAACGATAGCGCTTGTTGGGAGGCAACCCAATTTTATTTTTATTCCTTGCTTTTTGCTACTATTTAGTAATAAATAATTTATATAGCCTCTGTTTTGCTTGTGTTTTTTGTGTTTAATTAGTGTTTGTGCCAAGTAGAACCGTTGGGAAGAATTGGGGGAAGTCTTTTTTATCTTGCTGTAAAAAACAGCAACTTTAGCACTCACGAGAATTGCTGCCATTTTTATTTGGAAAGTGATACTTAGTTAATTTTTTTTTGAAGATGATTAATAGATAAATTCCTCACGTCCAGCAATTTATTTTAGAATTTTTTGGGATTCCAGAAGTTTGCGTTAGATACAGATTACTACAGACTATTCTGTTTTTGACAGATTCCGTTTTTCGTGTGTTGTTTGCTTATTTTGATGAATCTATGGCTAGTAAAAGAGTTTATAAACCATAGAGAAGTTGGAATAAATTAGGTTTAACACCAATATAAATCAAGAATGAGTTCATTACAGTACCTTGAAGTGGTGTTTTGTTTTCTTTCTCTAACGGAGCTCACGAGATTTTCTATTTTGAGTTTTGTGTTGTGAAGTTTTCAAGTTTTGGGTAAAGATTTGATGGATTATGGAACAAGGAGTGGCAAGAGCCTAAGCTTGGGGATGCCCATGGGATCCCAAGGTAAAATTCAAGGACACCAAAAAGCATAAGCTTGGGGATGCCCCGGAAGTCACCCCATCTTTCGTCTTCGTCTATCGGTAACTTTACTTGGAGCTATATGTTTATTCACCACATGATATGTGTTTTGCTTGGAGCGTCTTGTATGATTTGAGTCTTTGATTTTTAGTTTTCCACAATCATCCTTGCTGTACACACCTTTTGAGATAGACTGACATGATATGAAATTTATTAGAATACTCTATGTGCTTCACTTATATCTTTTGAGCCATATAGTTTTTTGCTCTAGTGCTTCACTTATATCTCTTAGAGCACGGCGGTGGTTTTATTTTATAGAAATAATTGATCTCTCATGCTTCACTTATATTATTTTGAGAGTCCTTTAGAACAACATGGAAGTTTTCTTTTAGGAATAAAAAAACTTTCATAGAAGTGCATTGAATACTATGAGAAGTTTGATACTTGATAATTGTTTTGAGATATGGAGATGGTGATATTAGAGTCATGCTAGTTGAGTAGTTGTGAATTTGAGAAATACTTGTGTTGAAGTTTGTGATTCCTATAGCATGCACGTATGGTGAACCGTTATGTGATGAAGTCGGAGCATGATTTATTTATTGATTGTCTTCCTTATGAGTGGCGGTCGGGGATGAGCGATGGTATTTTCCTACCAATCTATCCCCCTAGGAGCATGCGCGTAATACTTTGTTTTGATAACTAATAAATTTTTGCAATAAGTATGTGAGTTCTTTATGACTAATGTTGAGTCCATGGATTATACACACTCTCACCCTTGCACCATTGCTAGCCTCTCTAGTATCGCACGACTTTCGCCGGTACCATAAACCCACCATATACCTTCCTCAAAACAGCCACCATACCTACCTATTATGGCATTTCCATAGCCATTCTGAGATATATTGCCATGCAACTTTCCACCATTCCGTTATTATGACATGCTTCATCATTGTCATATTGCTTGCATGATCATGTAGTTGACATCGTATTTGTGGCAAATCCACCATTCATAATTCTTCGTACATGTCACTCATGCATCATTGCACATCCCGGTACACTGCCGGAGGCATTCACATAGAGTCATATTTTGTTCTAAGTATTGAGTTGTAATTCTTGAGTTGTAAGTAAATTAAAGTGTGATGATCATCATTATTAGAGCATTGTCCTAGTGAGGAAAGGATGAAGGAGACTATGATTCCCCCACAAGTCGGGATGAGACTTCGGACGGGAAAAAAAGTGGCCAAAAAGAAAAAAAGAAGGCCAATAAAAAAATAATGAGAGAAAAAGAGAGAAGGGACAATGTTACTATGCTTTTTCCACACTTGTGCTTCAAAGTAGCACCATGATCTTCATGATAGAGAGTCTCCTATGTTATCACTTTTATATACTAGTGGGAATTTTACATTATAGAACTTGGCTTGTATATTCCAATGATGGGCTTCCTCAATATTGCCCTAAGTCTTCATGAGCAAGGAAGTTGGATGCACACCCACTTAGTTTCTTTTTTTGAGCTTTCATACACTTATAGCTCTAGTGCATCCGTTGCATGGCAATCCCTACTCACTCACATTGATATCTATCGATGGGCATCTCCATAGCCCGTTGATACGCCTAGTTGATGTGAGACTATCTTCTCCTTTTTGTCTTCTCCACAACCACCATTCTATTCCACATAGTGTTATATCCATGGCTCGCACTCATATATTGCGTGAAGATTGAAAAAGTTTGAGAACATCAAAAGTATGAAACAATCGTCTGGCTTGTCATCGGGGTTGTGCATGATTTAAATATTTTGTGTGGTGAAGATAGAACATAGCCAGACTATATGATTTTGTAGGGATAACTTTCTTTGGCCATGTTATTTTGAGAATACATGATTGCTTAGTTAGTATACTTGAAGTATTATTATTTTTATGTCAATATTAAAATTTTATCTTGAATCTTACGAATCTGAACATTTATGCCACAATAAAGAAAAATTTCATTGAGAAATATGTTAGAAAGCATTCCACATCAAAAATTCTTTTTTATCATTTACCTACTCGAGGACGAGCAGGAATTAAGCTTGGGGATGCTTGATACGTCTCCAACGTATCTATAATTTTTTATTGCTCCATCCTATTATATTATCTGTTTTGGATGTTAATGGGCTTTATTTTACACTTTTATATCATTTTTGGGACTAACCTATTAACCGGAGGCCTAGCCCAAATTGTTGTTTTTTTTTCTATTTCAGTTTCGCAGAAAAGGAATATTAGACGAAGTCCAAACGGAATGAAACCTTCGGGAACGTGATTTTCTCAACAAACGTGATCCAGGAGACTTGGAGTAGGCGTCAAGAAACAATCAAGGAGGCCACGAGGCAGGGGGCGCGCCTACCCCCCCCCCCTTGGGCGCGCCCTCCACCCTCGTGGGCCCCTCGTTGCTTCACCGACCTACTTCTTCCTCCTATATAAGTCCATGTACCCCGCAAACATCAAGGAGCACCGCGAAAACCTAATTCCACCACCGCAACCTTCTATACCCGAAAGATCCCATCTTGGGGCCTTTTCCGGAGCTCCGCCGGAAGGGGCATTGATCACGGAGGGCCTCTACATCAACTCCATGGCCTCTCCGGTGATGTATGATTAGTTTACTTTAGACCCTTCGGGTCCATAACTAGTAGCTAGATGGCTTCTTCTCTCTCTTTGGATCTCAATACAAAGTTCTCCTCGATTCTCTTGGAGATCTGTTCGATGTAATTTTCTTTCGCGGTGTGTTTGTCGAGATCCGATGAATTGTGGGTTTATGATCCAGCTATCTATGAACAATATTTGATTCTTCTCTGAATTCTTTTATGTATGATTGGTTTATCTTTGCAAGTCTCTTCAAATTATCAGTTTGGTTTGGCCTACTAGATTGATCTTTCTTGCAATGGGAGAAGTGCTTAGCTTTGGGTTCAATCTTGCGGTGCTCGATCCTAGTGACAGTAGGGGAAACGACACCTATTGTATTGTTGCCATCGAGGATAAAAAGATGGGGTTTATATCATATTGCATGAGTTTATCCCTCTACAGCATGTCATCTTGCTTAAGGTGTTACTCTGTTCTTATGAACTTAATACTCTAGATGCATGCTGGATAGCGGTCGATGTGTGGAGTAATAGTAGTAGATGCAGAATCATTTCGGTCTACTTGTCGCGGACGTGATGCCTATATACATGATCATGCCTAGATATTCTCATAATTATTCGCTTTTCTATCAATTGCTCGACAGTAATTTGTTCACCCACCGTAATACTTATGCTATCTTGAGAGAAGCCACTAGTGAAACCTATGGCCCCCGGGTCTATTTTCGATCATACAAGTTTCCAATCTATTTTATTTTGCAATCTTTAACTTTCAATCTATATCATAGAAATACCAAAAATATTTATCTTATTATTATTATCTCTATCAGATCTCACTCTTGCAAGTGGCCGTGAAGGGATTGACAACCCCTTTTTCACGTTGGTTGCGAGGTTCTTATTTGTTTGTGTAGGTACGAGGTGACTCGTGCGTGGTCTCCTACTGGATTGATACCTTGGTTCTCAAAAACCGAGGGAAATACTTACACTGCTTTACTGCATCACCCTTTCCTCTTCAAGGGAAAACCAACGCAGTGCTCAAGAGGTAGCACTCTTGAATTGCTTTGATGAGATCTTGTGGTAGGAGTTCATCCCGCATTTGCCATCTAATTTGAAGAAGGGGGTAAATACATATATATGAATGAAACTTAACACAAATGATGGTAATAAAATGAAATTGTGAATATTATTGCTTACGCTGATCAAATTGTCTTTTAGAGTAGCCCCGGGAGATTTTTGCAAGTCGCGTTGTAGATGAACTCGCGAACGTGGTATCCACAGTAATCATTGTCGGGTTCCTGTCACAAGCACTTTACGAGAAATAGAGGTCAATTAAACTGATAATGAAGCATTATAAATGGTATTGATGAAAGTAGCTGGAATCAATGGGATCGAGATGTGCGGAACGAGCTAGCTAGTACTACTTACTTTCGGGTATGCCCATTGTAGCTCCCCGGGCAGTCCTGGAGCTTGTGCGGTGAATACTTTACAAACCCCGCGAGACAATGAAAACAATTATGTGATATCAGGAAATGATCAAAGTTTCCGATATGGTGCAATAATGATCGACTAAACTTACTTCTCAAGAATTTTAGTCATGTCCGCATACTCCTCGGGAGATTTTTGTCTCGAGTCTAAGACGGATACTAGTCCCCGCTCAAGCTTAATCACTAGGAGAATGTAGTGGAAGCTGCACACACATGCATAACTCATCAATTATATTACTATAACCTCGAGTAATAAGGGAAACCGAATATGCACAAGACAGTAACACTCACTTGAAGTTGTAAGGAAAGAGTATTTTATCTTTGTTTTGATTTTGAAGCAACGATCGTAGCAAGTTGGCCTCGGTTTCTTTGGCATCAAATTTAACTGTATATTCATCTATGAGATTTGTGTTAATGAACCCAATATCATAGATTTCTGCTTTTTTGCATTCGACGATCTTCAATCTGCATAGTATAGTGAGGATAATTATATATACATGCAATGAAAGAGCTGAGCTATATATAGAGAGACTTAATGAGAGAAGTAGTACTTACAGACAGTAGCAAGTGACCATTAATTTATCGAGGGCCTTTTAATTGAACCACCGGAAGAACTCTCGGATGGAACAGACAACAGTACAATTCCAACGAAGTCGTGCTCCTCTTTAACTCTCAGCGTCAAAGTATCCTTCCCCTCGGACTCTCTGCATGTTTTCATGTACCAATCATGGAATCTTCGCATCATCGTTGTCAGAGGAGTTCCATCTTTGATGAGAGGCTTCCCGTACTAGTATTTGTGTTTGTCCATCTCCATTATACCATAATGTGCATCATCGGGCAGGTAATCTCCAAGATTGGTACCAAGCAAAATCACCAGATGATCAGCGACGATATCACTAGACACCTTGAGCGGGGGGCACGATTGGTTCGCTTGTTCACCAAGCTAGGCAATTTTTTCCCAGCTCATCGTTTTGCTAACCTTCGATCACTGATAGTACTTCCCGACCGCTCCGCTTCGATATGTGACCTTTCAATAATGCGCTCATAGTTGGTTTTCGGCGGAGATGGTGGTGGTTTCTTGAGGGCTCCGATAGTGCGCTTTGCTTTCACAGGATCTATCTTCTCCTCCGGAGGTGGATGTTTCTTAGCTCTTTGCGTTTCAAAGAACTCCCTCACTTGGGCTTGACAGATCTTCGCGTTTTCCTCCACGGTCCTCTCATATGGTAACTTCTCTAGAGGCTTTAGAGATGGACCGAATCTGAATTGCCTCTCGCCTCTGGATGTATTGCTAGACACTGGAGCAGACGGGGCGACTGCGGCTGTCTTCTTTCCTTGCTTACGAGGCGGAGCAGCCGGAGCAGCCGGAGCTGCCGCGGCTCTCGTCCGCCCTTGCTGATGATGCGGACAAGGAGGCGGGCTGCTCGGGAGTGCCGGCGCAGGCGGAGAAGGAGGCGGAGTGCCGCCACGCGCCGGAGAAGGAGGTGGAGTGCCCTGATCACTCGCCGGAGGAGGAGGCGGAGTGCCCTGACTCGTCGTCGTCGGAGGTGGAGGCGTCTAGTTTGGAAGGTTGATGAGCTCCTTCCGCCATAGACATGGAGTCTTCAGAGAAGAACCCAGCCGACTCTCCCCTTCACCGGTAGGGTGGCCAAGCTCGAGCTCCTCAAATCCCTCTGTTATTTCATCCACCATCACCCTAGCATATCCTTCTGGAATTGGCCGGCAGTGAAAAGTTGCGCCGGGTTCAGGAGGTGCAACAGAGCCGACAACCGCCTTGACTTTGAAGTTCTGCCATTGCATCATAAGGTGGCAATGTTGAGACTCCGTGATAGCATCCACGGGGTAGCTAGCAGGAGCCGTGAAGACATGCTCCTGAAGAAGCTTGGTTGAAGCCACGCTGCTTCTCCGCTGAGATGGCGGGGTAGCTTCGGCAGGCGCTTGCTGATACGTCTCCGTCGTATCTACTTTTCCAAACACTTCTGCCCTTGTTTTGGACTCTAACTTGCATGATTCGAATGGAACTAACCCGGACTGACGCTGTTTTCAGCAGAATTGCCATGGTGTTATTTTTGTGTAGAAATAAAAGTTCTCAAAATGACCTAGAAATCAACGGAGATTATTTTTGGAATATATAAAAAATACTGGCGAAGAATCAACGTCAGGGGGGCCACACCCTGTACACGAGGGTGGGCGGCGCGTCTGCCACCCTGGGCGCGCCTCCCTGCCTCGTGGGCCCCCTGATACTCCACCGACGTCCATCATGACTCCATATATTCGTGTTCGGGGAGGGAAAATCAGAGAGAAGGATTCATCGCGTTTTACGATACGGAGCCGCCGCCAAGCCCTAAACTCTCTCGGGGGGCTAATCTGGAGTCTGTTTGGGGCTCCGGAGAGGGGAATCCGTCGCCATCATCATCACAACCTTCCTCCATCACCAATTTCATGACGCTCACCGTCGTGCATGAGTAGTTCCATCGTAGGCTTGCTGGACGGTGATGGGTTGGATGGGATCTATCATGTAATCGAGTTAGTTTTGTTAGGGTTTGATCCCTAGTATCCACTATGTTCTGAGATTGATGTTGCTATGACTTTGCTATGCTTAATGCTTGTCACTAGGGCCTGAGTGCCATGATTTCAGATCTGAACCTATTATGTTTTCATGAATATATGTGAGTTCTTGATCCTATCTTGCAAGTCTATGGTCACCTATTATGTGTTATGATCCGTTAACCTCGAAGTGACAATAATCGGGATACTTACCGGTGATAACCGTAGTTTGAGGAGTTCATGTATTCACTATGTGTTAATGCTTTGGTCCGGTACTCTATTAAAAGGAGGCCTTAATATCCCTTAGTTTCCAATAGGACCCCGCTGCCACGGGAGGGTAGGACAAAAGATGTCATGCAGGTTCTTTTCCATAAGCACGTATGACTATATTCGGAATACATGCCTACATTACATTGATGAACTGGAGCTAGTTCTGTGTCACCCTATGTTATAACTGTTGCATGATTGATCGCATCCGACATAATTATCCATCACTGGTCCATTGCCAACGAGCTTTTCATATATTGATCTTCGCTTAATTACTTTTCCGTTGCTACTATTACAATCACTGTAAAACCAAAACTGCTACCGTTACTTTTGCCACTGTTACCACTACCATCATATTACTTTGCTACTAAATACCTTGCTGCAGATATTAAGTTTCCAGGTGTGGTTGAATTGACAACTCAGCTGCAAATACTTGAGAATATTCTTTGGCTCCCCTTGTGTCGAATCAATAAATTTGGGTTGAATACTCTAGCCTCGAAAACTATTGCGATCCCCTATACTTGTGGGTTATCAAGACTATTTTCTGGCGCCGTTGCCGGGGACCATAGCTCTATTCTTTGAGTCACTTGGGATTTATATCTGCTTATCACTATGAAAAACTTGAAAGACCAAAGAACCAAGATTTTTCCCTCAACTACGAAGGGAGGTAAGGAACTTCCATCTAGCTCTGCACTTGGTTCACCTTCTGTTGTGAGTAAACTTGCGACACCTACACCTGCTATTCATTCTGATATGTCGCATGTTATTGATGATGCCACTTCTGCTTTGCATGATACTTATGATGAAACTACTTCTATGCTTGATAATACTGTGCCACTAGGTGAATTTATTGATGAACAACTTGCTAGGGTTAGAGAGAATGAAATTACTGAAACTGATAATATTGATGAAAGTGATGATGAAGATTCTCCCCCTAGATATAAATTTCTTGTTGTGCCTGAGGGTTATGTTATGGATGAAGAAACTGCTAGAGACGTCTTAGCTTGCAATGATAGATTTGATCTTAAAAAAATATTAGCTAAGCTTAAAGAAAAGTCTTTGAATGCTAGAATGAAATATGACCCCGCTTTTGCTACTTCACCTATCTTTATTACTGATAAATTATGATTTCTCTGTCAATCCTAAGTTAATTACTTTGGTTGAGTTTGATCCTTTTATGGCTATGAATCTGAAACTATTGTGGCACAACTTACTAAATTAAATGGTATAGCCACACTGTTCACTCGTGATGAGAAAACTCGCTACTACTTTATCCTTAAGTTGTTTTCGTTCTCATTAAAGGGTGATGCTAAAACATGGTTTAATTCTCTTGATCCTGGTTGTGTGTGTAGTCCCCAGGATATGATTTATTACTTCTCTGCTAAATATTTCCTCACTCATAAGAAACAAGCTGCTTCAAGGGAAATATATAATTTTGTGCAAATTGAAGAAGAGAGTCTCCCACAAGCTTGGAGGAGGCTTCTCTGATTACTTAATGATTTGCCTTATCATGCTCTCAAGAAAAATTAAATACTTGATATCTTTTATAATGGACTAATCGATGCTTCCAGAGGCTACCTGGATAGTTGTGTTGGTTGTGTTTTTAGGGAAAGAACTGTTGATCAAGCTGAATTGCTATTGAATAATATGTTGACTAATGAAAATAATTGGACACTTCCTGAACCAACTCCTAAGCCAACTCCGAAGAAAAGGGGTATTCTATTTCTCGGTCCTGAAGATATGCAAGAGGCAAAGAAATCTATGAAAGAAAAAGGTATTAAAGCTGAAGATGTTAAGAATTTACCACCTATTGAAGAAATACATGGTCTTGATAACCCGACACAGGTAGTTAAGGTAAATTCTCTCTATAGATTTGATGAAGGTGATATTCCTCGTTATAAGTCTGCTAGCCAATGCTTAGATGAGTTTGATAATTTTATTGTTAAACAAGAAAACTTCAATGCTTATGTTGGCAGACAATTGAAACATAATGTTGATATGCTTGAACACTTGAGTGATTATATGGCTAGTGTTAAAGGTGAACTTAAACTTATTAGTAAACATGCTTCTATGGTTACCACTCAAGTAGAACAAGTACTTAAGGCTCAGAATGATTTGCTCGATGAATTAAATAATAAGAAAAATGATAATGTTGTTAGAGTTATGACTAGAGGGGGTAAAATGACTCAGGAACCTTTGTATCCTCAGGGCCACCCTAAGAGAATTGAGCAAGATCCTCAGAGAATTAATGTTGATGCACCTAGTTCTTCTAAGAAGAAGAAAAAGAAATATGATAGGACTTTGCATGCTTCTAGTGAACCTGTTGTTGACACACCTGAGAATCCCAATGATATTTCTATTTCTGATGCTGAAACACAATCTGGTAATGAACATGAACCTAGTGATAATGTTAATGATGATGTTCATGTTAATGCTCAACCTAGCAATGATAATGATGTAGAGATTGAGCCTGCTGTTGATCTTGATAACCCACAATCAAAGAATCAACGTTATGATAAGAGAGACTTTGTTGCTAGGAAACACGGTAAAGAAAGAGAACCATGGGTTCAGAAACCCATGCCTTTTCCTCCTAAACCATCCAAGAAAAAGGATGATGAGGATTTTGAGCGCTTTGCTGAAATGATTAGACATGTCTTTTTGCGTATGCGTTTGACTGATATGCTTAAAATGAATCCTTATGCTAAATACATGAAAGATATTGTTACAAATAAAAGAAAGATACCGGAGGCTGAAATTTCCACCATGCTTGCTAATTATATTTAAGGGTGGAGTACCAAAGAAACTTGGAGATCCAGGAGTACCAACTATACCATGCTCCATTAAAAGAAACTATGTTAAAACTGCTTTATGTGATCTTGGAGCCGGTGTTAGTGTTATGCCTCTCTCTTTATATCATAGGCTTGATTTGAATAAGTTGACACCCACTGAAATATCTTTGCAAATGGCTGATAAATCAACTGTTATACCTGTCGGTATTTGTGAGGATGTGCCTGTTGTGGTTGCAAATGTTACTATTTTAACCGACTTTGTTATTCTTGATATTCCCGAGGATGATAGTATGTCGATTATCCTTGGTAGACCCTTTTTGAATACTGCAGGGGCTCTTATTGATTGCAACAAAGGCAATGCCATTTTTCATGTTAATGGTAATGAGCATACGGTACACTTTCCGAGGAAACAACCTCAAGTCCACAGTATCAATTCTATTGGAAAAATTTCAACGATTACTATTGGAGGTTTTGAATTTCCTCTTCCTACTGTCAAGAAGAAATATGATATTCTTATTGTTGGGGACGTGCATATCCCCGTTGAGGTAACCTAGTGTTATTCGAAAATTCTCCGGTTTCATGTTATTCGAAAAGAGTTTGTTAACAAGACTTGATCAACCTTGTTAGTGGATTCCTTTTGATGAGCATGAGATGGATGAATTTAGAAAACACAACTCGCTGTACCCTCTTTTTACTTTCTATTATTTATATTAAATAAAGCAAAAATGGTATTTTCTGTCTGTTTTCTGAATTACCCATGCAATAAAAAATACCCCAAAAATAAAAGTTCTCCAAATGCCCTGAAAATTTAGTATGATTTTTTCTGAAATATTTAAGAATATCTGGCACTAGGGACACATCAGGGGGACCCATCATGTGCCCACGAGGGTGGAGGGCGCGCCCTACCCCCTGGGCGCGCCCCCTGCCCCGTGGACCCCACGTGGGTCCCCTCCACTTATCCTTGCACCCACACACTTCGTCTTCCTCCAGAAAAAATCACCCACCAGCTCAAACCCGAGTTCTAGCGCATCTTGCTGTCATTTTTGATCTCCTTGCTCAAAGCTCCATTCACAAAACTGCTTTGGGGGATTGTTCTTCGGTATGTGACTCCACCAATGGTCCAATTAGTTTTTGTTATAGTGCTTTATTTATTACAATTTTTTGCTGCTTAGGTGACCCTGTTCTTGATCTTGCATGTCAAATTTATGTGGTCAAAAGTAGTTTTAATGCATGATATGGCCTCTAGGCACTTGTAGGAGTAGTTGTTATCAATCTTGTTGAGTTCGGTTCACTTTATTTTTAAGTTACTAAAATTTTCAGAAATTTTCAGAAAATGATGAAGAGATTATTGAGGGGCTCATCGAGCCGAAGCTCGAAGGATAAACAAAGTGAAGAGAACAAGAAGCCCAAGTATAATCTCCCTCGTACTGCGGAGGTTCCGCTGTGTGAATGGCCTTGTGAGGATTTCTTAAGAGAAGTCGGGATTTATGAAGGTTTTTATTATTTGGCTGAGAATGCAGGCCTCACCGCCTTCCTCCACGACCAGCGTGAACAGTATCTCCTACTCACCAATATTTTTGTGCAAAACTTTCATTTCCATGCTAGAAGATCGCCACCTTCGGTGGATTTTTATTTATATGATGAGTTTAAGGAGATGTCACTATTTGATTTCTGCCGGGTTTGTAAGATACCCTTTGAGGGCAGCATAGAGGAACCACGTCGTAATGATGTGGAGGGATTTATTGATATGATTGTTGTAGGGGAAACGAGGAAAGTTTTCGATGCAAGAATCACTAGCATACATTTTCCTGTTCTACGTTACTTTGCAATATTTGCTAGTAGATGCTTAATTGGTCGCGGGAAGTGTGGGAACCTTAGTGCTCTTGATATTGTTATTTTGCGCCATGCCTTGTTTCATGATACTACTTTCAGTTTAGGCGCTATTGTTGCTAAATGGTTAAATCTGAACCGTACCAAGGGCCCCGTCCTCAGAGGCATCTTTGCCTCGCGCCTTGCTGCACACTTTAATATACCTATCAGACATTATGAGGAAGAGGAAAAGTTGCTGCCTCCTATTGTTCTAGATTATAAGAGTATGGTAGCACATGAGTTTATTGTTAAGGATAAGAAGAAGATACTCAAATATAAATTCATATTTAACAAAAATTATTGTGAGTTTATTACCTTGCATGCACCCTCTTTGTTCAACATATTTTCAGGCATGTACCTTGTTCTGCAGGAGGCCATTCATGCCTACCGGAGCCTGACGTCAGCTCCAGAGCCCGATCCAGAGCTACCACTTGATCCTCACCGTCAGTTTGTTTATCAGTGGAATCCGGAGGATATCGCCAACCAGTGGCAGCCTGAGGATCCTCCTTAGTACACCGGAGAGAGTAGCTTTGATCCATGGGCATAGACCAACTTAGGCCAAAAGCCTAAGCTTCGGGGAGCACGTATTTCTCACCGACATTACACTCATGTTCACACACTCATGCCAGTTGTCGGTGCTCATACTTTTTCATTGTATCATCCATGCTAGTTTATTTTCTTTTTAAGCTTTCTTCTTGTGTGTTTGAAAAACCTTAAGAAAAACCAAAAAAATTAGTTGTAGCTTTTAGCTAGTTTACTTTCCATACTTGTAGTAGTAGTAATTAAAAAGAAAACCCAAAAAGATTTCTCGTTCTTCTTTTGCTTGTTGGGAGCTTTCCCGTGTAAATAGTTTTGTTTCTTTTCTTTGGGGGTCGAGAGGAGAAGACCATGATGAAAATGTTGAGTGGCTCTCATATGCATTATTGTTGATCTAACAAAGATCCCATATTACCTTGTCTTCTCCCTTGAATTGAATGCTTGTAGATTCCAGCTTAGTCCAATGCACGTGCACTATTATTATTACCAACACAGTTAGGTTGTGCAAGTGAAAGGCAATAATGATGATATATGACGAACTGATTGAGATGAGAAAAGCTGGTATGAACTCGACCTCTCTTGTTTTTGTAAATATGATTAGTTCATCATTCCTGATTTAGCCTATTATGAATGAAACATGTTTGCAATGACAATTAGAGATTATAGTTGCCCATGCCATGTTTAATTAGCTAGGAGTTTATAATGGTTTACCTTGCGTGCCAACATGCTATTAAAATGGTTGTGATGTGGTATGATAGGGTGGTATCCTCCTTTGAATGATTCAAGTGGCTTGACTTGGCACATGTTCACGCATGTAGTTGAAACAAAATCAACATAGCCTCCACGATATTTATGTTCATGGTGAATTATATCCTACACATGCTTGCATTCAGTGTTCATTAATTTTAATGCATGTTCATGACTGTTGTCGCTCTCTAGCTGGTCGCTTCCCAGTCTCTTTCTAGCCTTCACTTGTACTAAGCGGGAATACTGCTTGTGCATCCAATTCCATAAACCCCAAAGTTATTCCATATGAATCCACCATACCTTCCTATATGCGGTATCTACCTGCCGTTCCAAGTAAATTTGTATGTGCCAAACTCTAAACCTTCAAATAAACATTCTATTTTGTATGCTCGAATAGCTCATGTATCAACTAGGGATGTCCATATCTTCCATGCTACGCGGGTTATTCTCAAGAGGAGTGGACTCCTCTCCTCACTCACGAGAAAATGGCTGGTCACCGGGATGCCCAATCCCATGCTCAAATCAAACCAAAATAATTGCAAACAAAACTCCCCCGGGATTGTTGTTAGTTGGAGGCACCTGTTGTTTTGGGCAAGCCATGGATTGATGCTTGTTGGTCATGGGGGAGTAAAACTTTACCATTCTGCTTGGGAACCGCCTATAATGTGTGTAGCATGGAAGATAGCGAGATCTCTTGGTTGTTATGTTGACAATGAAAGTATACCGCTCAAAATATTATTCATCTTTATTTCAAAATCGAGCTCTGGCACCTCTACAAATCCCTGCTTCCATCTGCGAAGGGCATATCTATTTACTTTTATGTTGAGTCAGTATCCTCTTATTAAAAAGCACCAGTTGGAGAGCACCGTTGTCATTCGCATGTATTATTGTTAGTTTACATTGAGTATGACTTGACTGGATCTCTTTTACCATGAATTACAATTTCTAGTCAGCCCTTGATCTTTAAAGGTGCTCTGCATTTATGTTTTGTAGTCTCAGAAAGGGCTAGAGAGATACCATCTTGTTATATCATATTATGATTGTTTTGAGAAAGTGTTATCATCCGAGATTTATTATTATTGCTCGCTAGTTGATTATGCCATTGATATGAGTAAACATGAGACCTAGATGTTATTGTGAATATGGTTAGTTCATAATCTTTGCTCAAAACTTGAATGCTAGCTTTACATATTTACAACAACAAGAGCAAACAGAGTTTGTAAAAGTTTTTCTTTATCAATTTCAGTTTATCAACTGAATTGCTTGAGGACAAGCAAAGGTTTAAGCTTGGGGAGTTGATACGTCACTGTCGTATCTACTTTTCCAAACACTTTTGCCCATGTTTTGGACTCTAACTTGCATGATTTGAATGGAACTAACCCGGACTAATGCTGTTTTCAGCAGAATTGCCATGGTGTTATTTTTGTGCAGAAATAAAAGTTCTCGGAATGACCTGAAAATCATCGGAGATTACTTTTGGAATATATAAAAAATACTGGCGAAAGAATCAACGTCAGGGGGCCCACACCCTGTCCACAAGGGTGGGGGCGTGCCTACCCCCTGGGCGCGCCCCCTGCCTTGTAGGCCCCTGATACTCCACCGACGTCCATCCTGACTCCATATATTCATGTTCGGGGAGAAAAAAATCAAAGAGAAGGATTCATCGTGTTTTACGATACTGAGCCACCACCAAGCCCTAAACTCTCTCGGGAGGGCTGATCTAGAGTCCGTTCGGGGCTCCGGAGAGGGGAATCCGTCACCATCATCATCATCAAGCTTCCTCCATCACCAATTTCATGATGCTCACCGCCATGCGTGAGTAATTCCATCGTAGGCTTGCTGGATGGTGATGGGTTGGATGAGATTTATCATGTAATCGAGTTAGTTTTGTTAGGGTTTGATCCCTAGTATCCACTATGTTCTGAGATTGATGTTGCTATGACTTTGCTATGCTTAATGCTTGTCATAGGGCCCAAGTGCCATGATTTCAGATCTGAACCTATTATGTTTTCATGAATATATGTGAGTTCTTGATCCTATCTTGCAAGTCTATGGTCACCTATTATGTGTTTTGATCCGTTAACCCCGAAGTGACAATAATCGGGATACCTACCGGTGATGACCGTAGTTTGAGGAGTTCATGTATTCACTATGTGTTAATGCTTTGGTCTGGTACTCTATTAAAAGGAGGCCTTAATATCCCTTAGTTTCCAATAGGACCCCGCTGCCACGGGAGGGTAGGACAAAAGATGTCATGCATGTTCTTTCCCATAAGCCCGTATGACTATATTCGGAATACATGCCTACATTACATTGATGAACTGGAGCTAGTTATGTGTCACCCTATGTTGTAACTGTTGCATGATTGATCGCATCCGACATAATTATCCATCATTGGTCCATTGCCTACGAGCTTTTCATATATTGATCTTTGCTTATTTACTTTTCTGTTGCTACTGTTACAATCACTATAAAACCAAAACTGCTACCATTACTTTTGCCACCATTACCACTACTATCATATTACTTTGATACTAAATGCCTTGCTGCAGATATTAAGTTTCCAGGTGTGGTTGAATTGACAACTCAGCTGCTAATACTTGAGAATATTCTTTGGCTCCCCTTGCGTCGAATCAATAAATTTGGGTTGAATACTCTACCCTCGAAAACTGTTGTGACCCCCTGTAGTTGGGGGTTATCACTTGCTGTGAACTGCTTCGCGTTCCTCTAGCGCTTTTACCCTTGCGTGCAGCGCCTGCAGTTGGGTCTGCTCCACTGCTCTCCTCCTCTCCTGACATTTGTAACCGCCTACGTCCGGATACCCGGCCTTCCACGGAACGAAGCCTGGCGTGCCTTGTGTCCGTCCAGGGTGCTCAGGATTCCCGAGGGCCATTGTGAGCTCGTCGTTTTCTCTATCGGGAACGAATGTCCCTTCCTGCACTACGGCGATATACTCCTAAAGCTTCGTGACGGGTATTTGCAGTTGCTCGTTCGTCCAAATGCACTTCCCTGTTTCACGGTCCAAGGTTCCGACAACCCCGAAGAACCAAGTCCTTGAACGGTCTGGCCAGTTCAATGTCTCTGGTTCGACCCCTTTATCAAGTAGGTCATTCTCAGCCTTTGCCCACAGCGGTCGGGCTTTGAGGTAGCCACCTGACCCCGTGCGATGGTGATGCTCCTTCTTTGCAACATTTATCTTGTTTGTCGCTGACATCTTCTTACTCATGTCCGATGTCTTGTGGGCCACAAATGCGTCCCAGCGATCTCTGATCTTCTCAAATCGGCCAGTGAATTCTGGAGTCTTGTCATCATCGACAAACTTTGTTTTCAGCTCATTCTTCCACCTCATGAACAGATCTTCCATCTTCTTAAGAGCATGAGACTTGACCAATGGCTCTATAGCTGGCTTCTCTGAATCCTCCTCTAGCGGTAGGGTGAAATTTGCCTTCAGCGCGGTCCAAAAAACTTTCGGCCTATCGTTGACATAAGACACCTCAGGGTCTTCATTCTTAGGCTTATACCATTGGTGGATGCTGATCGGGATCATGTCCCTAACAAGAACCCCGCACTGAGCAGAAAATGCTTCATTGGTCCGGAAGGGTTCAATCGGTTGGCCATCCCTAACAAGAACCCCGCATTGAGCAGAAAATTTCACAAGTGTTCCTCATATAGATAGAGCATTGGTCCTGGTTCGTGGCACCAACCGGGACCAATGCCACCCTTTAGTCCCGGTTGGTGCCACCAACCGGGACCAAAGGTCTCTTTTCAGCAGCCCAAAGGGCGGGAAGCAGAGGTCTTCGGTCCCGGTTGGTGGCACCAACCGTGACCAATGCGCCCCTTTAGTCCCGGTTGGTACCACCAACCGGGACCAAAGGCCTTGTGCTGCCCGCGTCAAAAGTTTAGTCCCACCTCGCTAGCTGAGAGAGCTCGAGAGTGGTTTATACGCGCTGCTGCACCCACCCTCTCGAGCTCCTCTCAACTGCAGGCTTCCGGGCCTAATCTGTCACTTGTGCCTGTGGGCCTACTGGTCCTGTTGCGGGCCTCAATCCTGGCCCATGTTTGGGTTTCTAGTCGTATTCAGGCCGTGCTGGTCCAGTAGGTGGCACTTTTTTTTGTTTTCTTTGTTGCTTTATTTATTTAATTTTGTTTCTACTTACAACAAAATACTTACTGTTGCTATTTTTATTTATTTTATTTAAAGTTTATTTATTAAAGTTTATTTTGTTTCTACTTATTTATTTATTTTTATTTGTTTATACTTATCTATTTTATTAAAGTTTATTTTATTTTGTTTTGTTTCTACTTATTTATTTTATTTTGTTTTTGCTTATAATGTTTTGAACAGAAAATACTTTGATAATTTTAGTTGCATAAATTTTATATAATTTTAGTTTCAATAATACTAGAGGTTTATAAAACTTTTTAGTTGATTCCTTTTGCTATTAGAGTTTCATTAAAGTTTTCTAGTTCATTCTTTTTTCTATTAGAGTTTCATTAAAGTTTTCTAGTTCATTCTTTTAGTTTATTATTTTTGCTATTAGAGTTTCATAAAAGTTTTCGAGATCATTTTTTTATATTAGTTCATACTTTGAGCTAAATGACCCAGAAATTGAAAAGCGCTCTAGATGAACTCTGAAGAGGTTGAAAATTGGCATGGTATCATCATTTCACCCACATAACATGTGCTAAAAAGTTGAGAGGGTTATGGAAAAAACTAGATGCACTTCGTGTACAAAATGGACAATTTCTTTCGAAGTATCAGGGTTTCAGACAAAAGCTCATCTGTTACAAAGGGATTTAATTTTTTTTTGAACTTATTTGAATTCCAGACTTTTTGTATGTTCAAAATACACCATTCAAAGACACATCATCAATTTTCAACCCTTTCTAACTTCATTTGTTATTTTTCATGCACTTACTGATTGTTTTGAGCTATATGACCCTGAAAATGAAAAGCACTACAAATGAACTCTGAAAAGGTTGAAAGTTGGCATGGTATCATCATTTCACCCACATAGCATGTGCTAAAAAGTTGAGAGGGTTACAGAAAAAAACTAGATGCACTTCATGTACAAAATGGACAATCTATTTCGAAGTATCAGGGTTTCGGACGAAAGCTCATCTGTTACAAAGGGACTTAATTTTTTTGGACTTATTTGAACTCCAGACTTTTGTGTGTTCAAAATGGACCATTCAAAGCCACATCATCAATTTTCAACCCTTTCTGACTTCATTTGTTATTTTTCATGCATTTATTATTTTTTTATCTATATGACCCTGAAAATGAAAAGCACTGCAAATCAACTTTGAAAAAGTTGAAAGTTGGCATGGTATCATCATTTCACCCACATAGCATGTGCTAAAAAGTTGAGAAGGTTACGGCAAAAACTGGATGCACTTCGTGTACAAAACAGACAATCTCTTTTCAAGTATCAGGGTTTCATAAGGAAACTCGTCTGTTACATGGATATTCTAGATCAAAGGCATCATCATAATAGTTGTGGAGAGAAAAGTCTTCACTTTTTCTTCGCTTGTGTCCTTTGCTTATTGCGCCGTAACCATGGATAATCTTCATCGTTTAACAAGGTGCTTGGGTCAGCCTTGACTTTGAAGGGAGAAATTTCATGAAACTTTTCATAATCTTTGGACATGTTTGTCTTGCCCTACACTCCCATGATGTCTCTTTTTCCTGAAAGAACTATGTGGCTCTTTGGCTCATCGTATGATGTGTTTGCTTCCTTATCTTTTCTTTTTCTCGGTTTGGTAGACATGTCCTTCACATAGAAAACCTATGCCACATCATTGGCTAGGACGAATGGTTCGTCTGTGTACCCAAGATTGTTCAGATCCACTGTTGCCATTCCGTACTGTGTGGTCTACCTGTACCCCACCTCCTGACAGATTGACCCATTTTCACTTAAACAAGGGGACCTTAAAATCATGTTTGTAGTCAATTTCCCATATGTCCACTATGTAACCATAATATGTGTCCTTTCCACTCTTGGCTGCTGCATCAAAGCAGACACCACTGTTTTGGTGGGTGCTCTTTTGATCTTGGGCGATCGTGTAAAATGTATTCCCATTTATCTCATATCCTTTGTAAGTCAATACAGTCGAAGATGGTCCCCTGGACAACGAGTACAGCTCATCAGAAACAGTGTTGTCACCTCTGAGACGTGTTTCCAACCAACTGCCGAAAGTCCTGATGTGTTCACATGTAATCCAGTCGTCACACTGCTTCGGGTGTTTGGAGTGCAGACTGTTCTTGTGTTCATCGACATACGGGGTCACCAAGGTAGAGTTCTGTAGAACTGTGTAGTGTGCTTGAGACCAAGAATGCCCGTCCCTGCATATTATTGAGTCCCCTCCTAGTGTGCCTTTTCCAGTCAGTCTCCCCTCATACCGCGATTTAGGGAGACCAATCTTCTTAAGGCCAGGAATGAAGTCAACACAAAACCCAATGACATCCTCTGTTTGATGGCCCATGGAGATGCTTCCTTCTGGCCTAGCATGGTTACGAACATATTTCTTTAGGACTCCCATGAACCTCTCAAAGGGGAACATATTGTGTAGAAATACGGGGCCCAAAACAACAATCTCGTCGACTAGATGAACTAGGACGTGTGTCATGATATTGAAGAAGGATGGTGGGAACACCAGCTCGAAACTGACAAGACATTGCGCCACATCACTCCTTAGCCTTGGTATTATTTCTGGATCGATCACCTTTTGAGAGACTGCATTGAGAAATGCACATAGCTTACAATGGCTAATCGGACATTTTCCAGTAGAAGCCCCCTCAATGCAACCGGAAGAAATTGCGTCATAATCATGTGGCAGTCATGAGACTTTAGGTTCTGAAACTTTTTCTTAGCCATATTTATTATTCCCTTTATATTCGACGAGAAGCCAGACGGGACCTTCATACTGAGTAGGCATTCAAAGAAGATTTCCTTCTCTTCTTTGGTAAGAGTGTAGCTAGCAGGACCTTCATACTGCTTTGGAGGCATGTCATCTTTTTTGTGCAAATGTTGCAGGTCCTCCCATGCCTCCGGTGTATCTTTTGTCTTCCCTTACACGCCCAAGAAGCCTAGCAGGTTCACGCAAAGGTTCTTCCTCATGTGCATCACGTCGATTGAAGAGTGGACCTCTAGCTCTTTCTAGTAGGGTAGGTCCCAAAATATAGATTTCTTCTTCCACATGAGTGCGCGTCCCTCAGCGTCATTCGGAACAGATAGTCCGCCAGGACCCTTTCCAAAGATTACGTGTAAATCATTGACCATAGCAAGTACGTGATCACCGGTACGCATGGCGAGCTTCTTCCGGTGATCTGCCCTGCCTTTGAAATGCTTGCCTTTCTTTCGACATTGATGGTTGGTCGGAAGAAATCGATGATGGCCCAGGTACACATTCTTCCTACATTTGTCCAGGTATATACTTTCGATGTCAGCTAAACAGTGCATGCGTGCGTGGTATCCCTTGTTTGTTTGTCCTGAAAGGTTACTGAGAGCGGGCCAATCATTGATGGTTTACAAACAGCAATGCGTGTAGGTTAAGTTCCTCCTATTTGTGCTCATCCCACACACATACACCGTTTCCATTCCATAGCTGTAAAAGTACTGTGTACGCACCGCAGTAGAGGATGCAGTCATTAGGGCATGCATGTATCTTCAGCACCTCCAATCCTAGAGGTCATATGACCTTCTTTGCTGCATACGTACTGTCGGGCAATTCGTTATCCTTTGGAAGCTTCTTCTTCAATACTTTCAGTAGCTTCTCAAATCCTTTGTCAGGCACAGCATTCTCTGCCTTCCACTGCAGCAATTCCAGTACGGTACTGAGCTTTGTGTTGCCATCTTCGTAATTGGGGTACAAACTTTTTTTGTGATCCTCTAACATGCGATCGAACTTTAGTTTCTCCTTTTGACTTTTGCACTATGTCCTTGCATCAAAAATGACCCGACGGAGATCATCATCATTGGGCACATCGTCTGGTTCCTCTTGATCTTTAGCAGCTTCCCCCGTTGCAGCATCACCATATTCAGGGGGCACATAGTTGTCATTGTCCTCTTCTTCTTCGATGTCTTCCATCATAACCCCTAATTCTCCATGCTTGGTCCAAACATTATAGTGTGGCATGAAACCCTTATAAAGCAGGTGGTTGTGAAGGATTTTCCCGTCAGAGTAAGACTTCATATTCCCACATATAGGGCATGGACAACACATAAAACCATTCTGCTTGTTTGCCTCATCCACTTCGAGAAAATTATGCAGGCCCTTAATGTACTCAGAGGTGTGTCTGTCACCGTACATCCATTGCCGGTTCATCTACGTGCATTATATATAATTATGTGTGTCAAAAACCATTATAGATTCACATGGATAGATAAGTGACCAAATTAATAGAAGTTCATCATCACATTAAAACCAAAGTACATACATAGTTCTCATTGAACAACATATAGCTCTCCAGAGCATCTAGTTAAACCATACATTGAAACTATGTAAAACCTTTCAATGCAACAACAAATGCGATCATAATCACAACCAAGGTAACAATTGATCCAATGGCATAATGATACCCTCGGTATGAATGGCATATTTTCTAATCTTTCTAATCTTCAACCGCATTGCATCCATCTTGATCTTGTGATCATCGACGACATCCGCAACATGCAACTCCAATATCATCTTCTCCTCTTCAATTTTTTCCTTCAAGTAATTGTTTTCTTCTTCAACTAAATTTAACCTCTCGACAATAGGGTCGGTTGGAATTTCTGGTTCAACTACCTCCTAGATAAAAAAAATCTATGTCACGTTGGTCGGCATAATTGTCATAAACAATAAATGAACCAAATAGTTATAAAACAAAAGTAATAATAAAAGTAATAAGAGGGCCGACGAGGGCGGATACCAAAACAATCGCACTATATAATAACAAGCAATAATAAAAGTAAGAAAATTAGACAAGTATCTATCTAAAGTAAGAATTTTTTCCTTTCAGAAAGAAGATAAGAACAAGAGGCTCACCACGATGGTGCCGGTGACGAGATTGGCGCGGGCGATCGACGGCGGTGAATACGGAGACGGGACGTGACAGACCGCTAAACCTAGACAAATCTCGGGGAAAATGGAGCTTGGAGGTCGAGCATCGAGAGGAGAAATCTTAACTAGTGTGGCTTGGGCATTTCATCGAACACCTCATGTGCATAGGAGGTGAGCTAGAGCACCACAAAGCTCTCCCCTCGCCGACCAGAAAGAACAGAGCACTGTGGAGTGCTCTGCCGCGGCGATGGGATATATATAGCCACCTCATTGGTCCCAGTTAGTGGCTGGAACTAGGACTAAAGGCCCCCCTTCTGTCTCGGTTCTAGGCACGAACCGGGACCAATGGCTGTGGGCCGGGAGCAAGGACCATTGGTCCCGGTTCGTGCCTAGAACTGGGACAAATGGGTCCACACAAACCGGGACAAATGCCTCCCGAGGCCCGGCCGGGCCCCTGGGCGCACGAACTAGGACGTATGCCCCCCATGGGTCCCGGTTCGTCACTGAACCGGGACTAATGGGCTGGCCAGGCCCCAACCAAAGCCTCGTTTTCTACTAGTGGATCTTCACGAAGTAGGCGATCTCCTTGACCTAACAAACTTCTTGGTTCAACTCCACATCACATGTCGGAGGCTCCCAAGTGACATCTAACCAATCTAGGAGACACCACTCTCCAAAAGGTAATAGATAGTGTGATGATGATGAACTCCTTGCTCTTGTGATTCAAATGATAGTCTCGCCAACACTCAACTCTCTCACACACAGATTTGGCTATGGTGGAAGAAGGATTTGAGTGGAAAGAAACTTGGGGAAGCCTAGAAATCAAGGTTCAAATGGTAGGAATGGAATCTCTTGATCTCAACACATGAGTAGGTGTTCTCTCTCAAAAAAATGAGTAGTGGAGGTGTATGAATGTTCTAATGGCTCTCTTACTAAGTAAGAGGGGTGGAGCGGTATATATAGCCTCCAAACAAAATCCAACCGTTACACACTTTTGACCCAACTCGGTGGCACCGATCAGAAATCTCGATGGCACCGACCTGCGGAAAAGATAAAAACGTTAGGATCTCGGTGGGACCGATGGAAACATCTCGGAGGGACCGATGTGCAATGGTAAAGGCAGGCCTCATTTCTATGGCACCGATTGCATCAACTAGATAGGACCAAAGTGAAGCAATAAGGCAATAGAAAGGTTGGCAAGCCATCTCGATGTGACCGGCTGCAAAACTCGGTGAGATCGATATAATTGCAACTGGTTATAGAAGGTTTGGCAGGCCATCTCGATGGGACCGATTGCAAAACTCGGTGAGACAGAAATAATTGCAACAGGTTATAGAGAGTTGGGCAAGCCATCCCGGTGAGACCGAGAACCATATCGGTCACTCCGATTTGTTACGGTTTGGCTGTGGCAGTGTTTGGATGAATTTGGTGGGTCCGGATAGGGAAATTTCGATGGGGCCGAGTTGGAATGTAGGGTTTTGGACAGATTTGGATAGGGAAAGTGGTTGAGGGTTTTGGAGCAATTGAAGGAAATATGCCCTAGAGGGAATAATAAAGTTATTATTTATTTCCTTATATCATGATAAATGTTTATTATTCATGCTAGAATTTTATTAACCAAAAACTTAGTACATGTGTGAATACATAGACAAACAAAGTGTCACTAGTATGCATCTACTTGACTAGCTCGTTGAATCAAAGATGGTTAAGTTTCCTGGCCATAGAGATGGGTTGTCATTTGATTAACGGGATCACATCATTAGAGAATGATGTGATTGACATGACCCATTCCGTTAGCTTAGCACTTGATTGTTTAGTTTACTGCTATTGCTTTCTTCATAACTTATACATGTTCCTATGACTATAAGATTATGCAACTCCCGATTACCGGAAGAATACTTTGTGTGCTAACAAACGTCACAACGTAACTGGGTGATTATAAAGGTGCTCTATAGGTGTCTCCGGTGGTCTTTGTTGAGTTGGCATAGATCGAGAATAGGATTTGTCACTCCAATTGTTGGAGAGGTATCTCTGGGCCCTCTCGGTAATGCACATTACTATAAGCCTTGCAAGAAATGTGATTAATGAGTTAGTTACCGGATGATGCATTACGGAACGAGTAAAGAGACTTGACGGTAACGAGATTGAACTAGGTATTGAGATACTGACGATCGAATCTCGGGAAAGTAACGTACCGATGACAAAGGGAACAACGTATGTTGTTATGCGGTTTGACCGATAAAGATCTTCGTAGAATATGTAGGAACCAATATGAGCATCAAGGTTCCGCTATTGGTTATTGACCGGAGACGTGTCTCGGTCATGTCTACATAGTTCTCGAACCCGTAGGGTCCACGCGCTTAAAGTTCTGTGACGATCGGTATTATGAGTTTTTGTGTTTTGATGTACCGAAGGTATTTCGGAGTCTCGGATATGATCACGGACATGACGAGGAGTCTCGAAATGGTCGAGACTTAAATACCGATATATTGGATGACTATGTTTGGACACCGGAAGTGTTTCGGGAGGTTTCAGACATATAATGGAGTACCGGGGGGTTACCGGAACCCCCGGGGAGTATATTGGGCCTAATGGGCCCTAGTGGGAGAAGAGGAGGGGCGGCTAGGGCAGCCGCGCCCCCTCCCCCTCTAGTCCGAATTGGACAAGGAGGGGGCCGGCGCCCCCCTTTTCCTTCTCTCCTTCTCTCCCTTCATTCTCCTCTCCTACTCCTACTTGGAAGGGGGAAGTCCTACTCCCGGTAGGAGTAGGACTCCTCATGGGGGCGCCATAGGAGGCCAGCCCCCTCCCCCTCCTCCACTCCTTTATATATGGGGAGGGGGCACCCCTTGGAGACACAACAATTGATCATTGATCTCTTAGCCGTGTGCGGTGCCCCCGTCCACCATAATCCACATCGGTCATATCGTAGCGGTGCTTAGGCGAAGCCCTGCATCGGTAGCTTCATCAGCACCGTCACCACGCCGTCATGCCGAGGAAGCTCTTCCCGGAAGCTCTACTGGATCATGAGTTCACGGGATGTCACCGAGCTGAATGTGTGCTGAACGCGGAGGTGTCGTACGTTCGGTACTGAGGATCGGTCGATCGTGAAGACGTACGACTACATCAACCGCGTTGTCATAATGTGTAACACCCCAAAAATTTGAACATGTTTTGTTTATTAAAAAGTTCGCCAGGTAATTAAATTTTTCATTTTCTGGATTTCCTTTGATTTCAGAACCATTCTTTTCTTTGATATTGTGGAGTTTCTACCAAGTGGAAACTTTCCAAATGTGTTGTTGGACTTATGAACCCTCTCTAGAAAAAAACATTTCCTTTATCAGTGGATTTAATTATATTATTATTTTCTGATCTTTATTTCTTTAAAATGGTTTCCCATGGTTTTAGGGTCCCATTTGAACTACAACCATTTGATAAATTTATTTAAAATTTTCACCAAAATTTGGAGATGTCATGCGATGTTTTTAAATCACTTTTATGTAAAAATATATTTCATTCATTGGATATTTTGAGCTCTACCCCAATTTTTCAAATCTGGTCCAGTTGGCAATTTTGCACTACAACCTATTTAAATGTTTCTTTAAAACTTCCACCAAATTATGGGATGTTAATAGGAGTATTTTATTCAACTCTATGCAAAAAACCCATTGATGTTATTTGAAAAATTTGAGTGAATCAACCTCTTTTTCATTCTGGTCCAGCTTGGTGATTTGTACTGCAACCCTAATTTATCTTGCTCCAGTAACCATGAGATTTTGTCTACTTATAGACCACCCTGCAAAACCCTTAAGTCCAGGAGGGTGGAACCATTGGAGTGTTTTTGGTCCATGAAACTATGCCCTTTTCTTTCTGTCCAGAAATGGTTTTCCCAAAAACTTGCTCTATCAAGTTTCTAGTCTTGACCAACTGACCTGGCCACCATCACCTACACCTAAAGAGACACTGGTCTGGAGCTTTTGGCCACCCCAAGAATTGCCTAGATGCACATGGCATTCCGTCAAACACCTTGAGTGCATGCACAGATTTGGCATGATCTTTAGTCTGCATTGTGGACTTGACCTCCTGAGCCAACCAACATGTCCACTAAGCTCCTAGCTAACCCTAACCCAGGCCTGCTAATCCTCAGCCTCATCCTAATCCTCTAGAATGCTCTGGCATTGCGTCGAGCACGCAGCGTGCGTGCGCTGGGCGCGCCCAGAGCGCACGTTTTGCACGCGCATGCACCGAGTCGCCGCGTCGCACTGCCGCCTCCCCGTGCCCGCTCTGGCCTCTCCCCACTCGCAGCCAACACGCCCGCCCCCTCCCTTACCACAAAGTCGTCCCTGGAGCCGTACAGCGTCGCCGTCAGGTCGGCCATGGCGGCTAGCGACCGGCCACAGCAGCCTCTGCCGCGTACGGCGCCGCCCGAGCCTCCTCCGTTCGCCAGCTGCCCTCGTGTGCAGGCCGTCCTCATCCACTCGCCCTACCAACCCCGCTAGCCTCCACCATGTCGCCCTGCATCTACAGAACGGCGGTCGCCGATGATCCTATCCACGACCGTCGCAAACCGACCTAGCCGCGCTATAATTAGGGGCCCCCGAGCTCGTCCAGGCCCTCAAGCAACCTCATACCACCTCCCTAGAGCCCCCCATAGCCAGGGAATGATGGGAGGAGGTCGTCTTCCTCACCTCCGACTGGTTCGGCCGCTGCCACGCTCCGGCGAAATCCGGCCAAGATCGAGGCCCCCAAACACCTCCTATGCTTCCATCCTTCTCCCCTCGACCTCGCGGAACTTCCCAACCCCTCAAACACGACCCAGAACCACCGCAGCCCAGAACCCCAAATTCACCTAAAGCTTCCTCCGCCGCGGAGCTCGCCGCTGGCGACTCCCTCCGTCCCCACTGGCCAGTCGACCACCGGGAGGACCGCCTTGGGCTGGCAGATCCATCCCTGCCCTCGGATGCCCTCGAGGAGCCGCCGTTCGCCGGCGAAGATCACCGGAGCTCCGCCTCCATTCGGCCAAAGGAGAGCGAAGGCGGGGGACGACTGGTCAAACCTGACCAATGGGCCCAAGGGACCCACTGTCAGTGACCCAGCCCCGCCTCCGCATGTTTTAAGTGAAAGCGCAAAACCTAAAGTACGTTTTCTCTGCCCGAGAGCGTATTCGTATTTGAAACGTTTTCTTTTTCTGTTTTATTTTAAAAACAGAGTTTGACTGAAACTTTGACTGGCTATAACTTTTTAAACATAAATCCAAATGACTTGATTCTTTTTCTGTTGTTTCCCAAATATTGTCTAGTTTATTTTCTTAGTTATTTCAAAAAAATTCCAAACAAATTTTTGTACTGCTTTTTTAAGTACGCGTTATTTGAATATTTCTTTTAAATAGGAATTTGGAGGGGAGATTATAACTTGCAAAAGTTTTGGAGGGCACCTCACCTCTCCACACCTGGAAGGCAAGCATTTTGAACCCTGGCATAATATTGTATTGCGTTGTTGATACGGTTGCAACCCCATCTTGTCTCGGAGATTTCGTTATTCTATGCGATGATACGATCATAATGCATATTGATGATTTCATGTTGTTGGCATTTGATATGTTTGTGATAGAAATCCCCCTCATATGCCTCTCATGCCTACCGGGAAGGATCCGGGAAAGCCTCTGTCTTGGGTAGACACGAGCTTGTCCCTCGTCGAGACGATTATGACTGGTGGGGCATGGGGAGGTATGATGAGTGGTGGTTCTGTCCGATGGATGTGAAATATAATTCTTGAGCTAACCATGCAGGAATGCTTAAACCTCCTGAGTCGGCCGTAGATCGAGTCTTGTTCCAGTAACCCCCATACTTGTTTCGTGCTGCCACTTGTCCCTGCCGTAGGTAGGGTACGGTTTAGTAAGTTGTCAACCCCTGTCCTAGCACACACCGTACAGAGAGGCCATGGTGGAAGATACCGGTTGCATCCGGTAGGCATGCCACCTGGTCCGGGGGCATGAGTGTTTCGGTTGGGACCGAGAGGGGGGCACCCCTTAGAGCGCGCGATATAAGTTTGATCCCATGCTAAGCGAGGTTGTAGCCTCCCCACTTAGAGTTTTGCTTAACGGGTGTCGTGGGTGACTCCAGACACGAGTAAAGTTAAGCTGGTGTGTGCGAGTCAGGCATGTTTTCGACTAAAAGGCCGTAGACGGAATTAGTTCCGATGGACTAAAGGAATCCGTTACTCATGGGTAAAGAGTACACCCTCTGCAGAGATTATATCTATTCGAATAGCCGTGTCCATGGTTAAGGACTACAGTCTGGGATGGGTCAAGTGTCGGTCTTAGTGTCAGTCTTCGGAGGAAAAACTACTAAACCAGAACATTGATTATGACCTTTGACATATGATGATTATGATTATTATTATTGTGGACTAATCAATTGTATTATTTGAAATTAATGAGTATCCCTGGGATGGTTCTACCTCCTGCATATTCATTGTGATTATTTTTATATAAGCCCTTTATGTGGTGTCGCACAGACGCCCGACTATGGCATGCTTATTATTTCATTTACTTATAAGCCCTTTATGTGTTGTCGCTCAGACGCCCAATTGTGGCATGCTTGTTATTCCTTTTATTTATAAGCCCTTTATGTGGTGTCACATAGACGCCCGACTGTGGCATGCTCGTTATTCCTTTTATTTATAAGCCCTTTATGTGGTGTCGCTCGGACGCCCGACTACGGCATGCTTCATATTATTATCCTTTCGAGGCGTCGCTTCAGACACTCGATCGGTGCTTTTCATTTCTACTCCTGGATTGTTTACTCATGTTTTATTTGAATGATCTGCTTGCGTGCATCATGAACCTTATTTCATAACTGATGAAGTGATCATAGGATATTTCAAAACATGATTATCAGTGGCTATATTATACCTGTGTTCTTAATGTTTGCGAGTACATTCAAAGTACTCACTGGCTTGTCCCTGGCTATTGTCTTGGCCAGATTTCTTGCGTGGAGAGGAGCGTTGTGATGACAGCCCCGGAACCTACACAATGGTGATAGCAGCCTCGCGAAGATAGGAATTATCCTGGTCAGCTGTTCCTGTGGGAAATGGAGTCCCATAGACACTGGTGATCCGCAAACCGCTTCCGCCATCAACCACTAGAAACCATTTTGTTGTACTCATAGACCAGAATGGTCTTGTACTACTTATGATGTACTTTGCTTGGAGTTTGTGTAACAAGTTGGTGCCTCATCAGCTAACAGTAATCCTGGGGTTGGTGAGCACAAGGGCCATTTTCTGGGAAATTAATGTCCCGAAAATCCGGTCCTGACAAACTTGGTATCAGAGCCAGGCTGACCATTGGCTAATCCTATCTTAGCCAGGTCGAAAACCTAGGTAAACCAACCCACCAGACCTTAACCTAACCCCGGCCAAGCTTCTCGTGTAAGATAGCCACACAGTGACCCGACACCTTTTTGGCAGTCGGTGCCCAACCTATCAACCTAGCCTGTCGATCGCGCGCCAGTGACCGACACCTAAATTGTCTCATTCGCAAGCGTGCGAAGGAAGACTTCGTCCCCTTTTTCTATAAAACAGGCACACAAACCTCAACCCAGCATAGCTCAGCCTCTGCCCTAACCAAGCTAAAATGCCAAGACCCATTGTTCACAATGAGACCACAGCAACCAACCTTGGAGGTTTCGTGACCGTGCTAGCAAACCTCACCCGCCGTGCCTTCGCGTTAGAAGAGCCCCCAGAATATGTTGTGTACCAAGGGTCCATGAGCGGTGAGAGCCGTCAATTTTGGGCCACTGTACACGTCTATGGTAGGGGTCTATCGCCAGAACGCCCCTACAGGTTCACCGGAAGGACAACTTCCTTTGAGCCACAGGCCATCCAACTAGCTGCTCGAGAGGCTATAATTCAACTCCGGCACTTGTCGCCCAGAGTTAACTGTCGCTCCTTCTACTACTACCCCAGCCGTGACGGGTATGGTAGGCCACCCCAAGTTGCCAACGGAGATCACGAGACGGTCCTGCATTATTGCATCTGGTGCGCTATGTAAGTGCACTAGAGGAACTGTTCGATCAAATCACCCTTGATCTGATCGCAGCTCGTGGAGAACTGATCCGCCGAGCCTCGGCAAGAAGAGAAGATGAGCCCGGCGCCGACAGCCCAGTCGTGCTGTTCGGACAACCGATCGAGTCCTTAAGGTCTACCCCAGCCATCGACCATAATGCGTTGATGTCCCCAGAAGTGCTTCGTCGCCTTTTGGGAACACACTCCAGCGGGATTGTGGCCAACAACCCCCGCGATGGTCAGCACCGCTACCCCGACCCTGCAGCACCTCAACCCCCTCCAGCTAACCCCCGACGGTGAAAACCGTGGAGAAGCCTCGGCGTCCTCAAGGCACGCCCGCCTAGATATAAACGAGGTGGACTAAGTCACTCGAATAATACCGAGTCTCAGTATGTCCACAACCTGTAGTTGTGTGATCTTGTATCACCACAGTGTTGTCTGCTTGTGCGCCCCTATTTTAAATAGTAACTGTGCCTAAGTATGTTGATGTACAGTTGCATTTTTAACTTCGGGCGTAGCTACCAAAAACCAACCCCGACGACACCCACAGTATTGCGTCGCTTTTGTGAGATATGTGTATCTGTGGCACTGACCCCGACCCCCATAGAGAAGAACTGACAAACCAATTGCCCTCACCGAGGTAAATAACCCAGCCCAGTTGCTATATAAAAGGCCAAGTACCTCTCATCCTGTGGGCAACCCTCACAACCATTTCTTGCCATGCTGAGCCCTAGTATTTATCTGAGGACTCCAGATGCAACCCCGGGTAGTTTTGTTAAAATATTGTGGGACTTTACCTGCAGTACCATGGATTCTACCCAGCCACCCCAGTACGACTGCTCAAATCGAGAATCACCTCATCCACCTCGAAATATTGGGCAGTAGTGCACATCCCTCCCGTAAACTCAAACCAAGACCCCATGGAAGTCTCCTTCCTGGGGAAATCTATGCCGATTCCACAGATGGCCATAGAAGCGGCTGCACATGAAGCACTTGTTCGCCTTTGATTCGCGGTGCCTTATGCCAGCGAACGAGGGTATTACTACTTCCCGAGTCGAGCAGCACCCGGAGGAGTAACATCTTTTACCGGGGGACGAATTGAGAGAGACCCAGTACTAGCCAACCTTGTCTAGTATGTCATCGCTCAAGAGCGTTTGACCCAGCGAGTAATGGGTTATCTCCAGAGCCTCGCTGATTTAAATCCTCAGATCACCATCGGCAGACCGCTGAGGCCCGACCAGGAGAGACGCATTCATCGACTGGTCAATCCGCTTCCCCCGATAGAAGAAGAGTGCGCCCCAGTACCAGAGACGTTTTCTCGGGACCCCGTTCAGTTGCCATTGTAGACGTCACTGCTATGTTCTTTTATTCCCGCATTTAGTTAAGTGTTGTAACTTATGTGTGTTTTTCTAAATCTTGTGCGATGAGATAAATATTTGGTTTCAGTTATTGTGAGTAGTTTTTACTGCCATTAATTCTTGATTAACTAATTTTCACTCGCGAAAAATCCCGGAGTGAGAGTTCTTCTCCTTGAGCTGCTACAGCATATATCTCCTCACGACAAAGATTGTATTCACGCAGCACCACGGCAGCAGACTCACAACCTTAACCGCTCGAACACTTGCACTAATTGCAAACCACGTAACCGTGTTGCATCTAACTGATCACCTCCCTAACACACCACAGTCTTTGAAGGAGAGATTAGTGGATAATCATCCGGGTACAAGTTACCCCCAGCGCACCGACAACAGTTAGCACCAGACACCACCCTAATCCTCGTGATCACCGCCACCGCGGAGAGCCAACACTCGAGCGGCAGCATCGCGACGATCAACAAGGATCATCGCGCACAGGAGCACGGAGAGCCCCAGCAATGCCGCCAGCCCTCCGCACACCAGGATCACGTACCAGTCCAGCACTGCCCCGACCATTAGAGCCTCACCTCGAGCTTCTGTAAACGGAGATGGAGGAGAAAGAAGGAGAAGGAGAAGCGTGGCCAGGTGTGAGGAAGAAGAGAGGAACACCTTGGCCGTTTTATAGCTCGAGATCGGTGTACGGTGGGCAAAGTCCACCAGCGCCGCTCGTCGCCCGATCGCCGGTGTTCGGAGGCGAATCCGCGAGCAGTGCCGATAGCACGCTGGCCCGCGAGGTGAGTGCACGCTGCACCGGCAGCTAGTACGCCGCGCACTACCGCAGTACGGCCTAGATGCCCTACGCGCTAGACATGGCCGGTGGAGAAAGCGCGGGAAAACGTGCGAGAGAGAGGAAGAAGAAGAGACTGACAGTGGACCCCGGGTCCACCTGTCAGCCAGAGAGAGCACTATGCTCTCGGGTACGACCAGCGTATTTTAAATTTAGAATTTTATTCTAAATTTACTGTATCCAGCGTAAGGATCTCTCATTTCCCCCCTAACCATAGATTTCTCCATGCAGCGCCAGTGTTCCACACTGTGGTTTTACACCACTTATTTGCCCTCTCACTGTAGCCACATTTTATTGCATATATTTTTTTAAACAGCTTTTAGCAAATCTCGAGGACGAGATTTTTCTGAAGGGGGGGTAGTGTTGTAACACCCCAAAAATTTGAACATGTTTTGTTTATTAAAAAGTTTGCCAGGTAATTAAATTTTTCATTTTCTGGATTTCCTTTGATTTCAGAACCATTCTTTTCTTTGATATTGTGGAGTTTCTACCAAGTGGAAACTTTCCAAATGTGTTGTTGGACTTATGAACCCTCTCTAGAAAAAAAAACATTTCCTTTATCAGTGGATTTAATTATATTATTATTTTCTGATCTTTATTTCTTTAAAATGGTTTCCCATGGTTTTAGGGTCCCATTTGAACTACAACCATTTGATAAATTTATTTAAAATTTTCACCAAAATTTGGAGCTGTCATGTGATGTTTTTAAATCACTTTTATGTAAAAATATATTTCATTCATTGGATATTTTGAGCTCTACCCCAATTTTTCAAATCTGGTCCAGTTGGCAATTTTGCACTACAACCTATTTAAATGTTTCTTTAAAACTTCCACCAAAATTATGGGATGTTAATAGGAGTATTTTATTCAACTCTATGCAAAAAACCCATTGATGTTATTTGAAAATTTTGAGTGAATCAACCTCTTTTTCATTCTGGTCTAGCTTGGTGATTTGTATTGCAACCCTAATTTATCTTGCTCTAGTAACCATGAGCTTTTGTCTACTTATAGACCACCCTGCAAAACCCTTAAGTCCAGGAGGGTGGAACCATTGGAGTGTTTTCGGTCCATGAAACTATGCCCTTTTCTTTCTGTCCAGAAATGGTTTTCCCAAAAACTTGCTCTATCAAGTTTCTAGTCTTGACCAACTGACCTGGCCACCATCACCTACACCTAAAGAGACACTGGTCTGGAGCTTTTGGCCACCCCAAGAATTGCCTAGATGCACATGGCATTCCGTCAAACACCTTGAGTGCATGCACAGATTTGGCATGATCTTTAGTCTGCGTTGTGGACTTGACCTCCTGACCCAACCAACATGTCCACTAAGCTCCTAGCTAACCCTAACCCTGGCCTGCTAATCCTCAGCCTCATCCTAATCCTCTAGAATGCTCTGGCATTGCGTCGAGCATGCAGCGTGCGTGCGCTGGGCGCGCCCAGAGCGCACGTTTTGCACGCGCGCGCACCGAGTCGCCGCGTCGCACTGCCGCCTCCCCGTGCCCGCTCTGGCCTCTCCCCACTCGCAGCCAACACGCCCGCCCCCTCCCTCACCACAAAGTCGTCCCTGGAGCCCAACAGCGTCGCCGTCAGGTCGGCCATGGCGGCTAGCGGCCGGCCACAGCAGCCTCTGCCGCGTACGGCGCCGCCCGAGCCTCCTTCGTTCGCCAGCTGCCCTCGTGTGCAGGCCGTCCTCATCCACTCGCCCTCCCAACCCCGCTAGCCTCCACCATGTCGCCCTGCATCTACAGAACGGCGGTCGCCGATGATCCTATCCACGACCGTCACGAACCGAGCTAGCCGCGCTATAAGTAGGGGCCCTCGAGCTCGTCCAGGCCCTCAAGCAACCTCATACCACCTCTCTAGAGCCCCCCATAGCTAGGGAACGATGGGAGGAGGTCGTCTTCCTCACCTCCGACTGGTTCGGCCGCCGCCACGCTCCGGCGAAATCCGGCCAAGATCGAGGCCCCCAAACCCCTCCTGTGCTTCCATCCTTCTCCCCTCGACCTCGCGGAACTTCCCAACCCCTCAAACACGACCCAGAACCACCGCAGCCCAGAACCCCAAATTCACCTGAAGCTTCCTCCGCCGCGGAGCTCGCCGCCGGCGACTCCCTCCGTCCCCGCCGGCCAGTCGACCACCGGGAGGACCGCCTTGGGCTGGCGGATCCATCCCTGCCCTTGGATGCCCTCGAGGAGCCGCCGTTCGCCGGCGAAGATCACCGGAGCTCCGCCTCCATTCGGCCAAAGGAGAGCGAAGGCGGGGGACGACTGGTCAAACCTGACCAATGGGCCCAAGGGACCCACTGTCAGTGACCCAGCCCCGCCTCCACGTGTTTTAAGTGAAAGCGTAAAACCTAAAGTACGTTTTCTCTGCCCGAGAGCGTATTCGTATTTGAAACGTTTTCTTTTTCTGTTTTATTTTAAAAACAGAGTTTGACTGAAACTTTGACTGGCTATAACTTTTTAAACATAAATCCAAATGACTTGATTCTTTTTCTGTTGTTTCCCAAATATTGTCTAGTTTATTTTCTTAGTTATTTCAAAAAAATTCCAAACAAATTTTTGTACTGCTTTTTTAAGTACGCGTTATTTGAATATTTCTTTTAAATAGGAATTTGGAGGGGAGATTATAACTTGCAAAAGTTTTGGAGGGCACCTCACCTCTCCACACCTGGAAGGCAAGCATTTTGAACCCTGGCATAATATTGTATTGCGTTGTTGATACGGTTGCAACCCCATCTTGTCTCGGAGATTTCGTTATTCTATGCGATGATACGATCATAATGCATATTGATGATTTCATGTTGTTGGCATTTGATATGTTTGTGATAGAAATCCCCCTCATATGCCTCTCATGCCTACCGGGAAGGATCCGGGAAAGCCTCTGTCTTGGGTAGACACGAGCTTGTCCCTCGTCGAGACGATTATGACTGGTGGGGCATGGGGAGGTATGATGAGTGGTGGTTCTGTCCGATGGATGTGAAATATAATTCTTGAGCTAACCATGCAGGAATGCTTAAACCTCCTGAGTCGGCCGTAGATCGAGTCTTGTTCCAGTAACCCCCATACTTGTTTCGTGCTGCCACTTGTCCCTGCCGTAGGTAGGGTACGGTTTAGTAAGTTGTCAACCCCTGTCCTAGCACACACCGTACAGAGAGGCCATGGTGGAAGATACCGGCTGCATCCGGTAGGCATGCCACCTGGTCCGGGGGCATGGGTGTTTCGGTTGGGACCGAGAGGGGGGCACCCCTTAGAGCGCGCGATATAAGTTTGATCCCATGCTAAGTGAGGTTGTAGCCTCCCCACTTAGAGTTTTGCTTAACGGGTGTCGTGGGTGATTCCAGACACGAGTAAAGTTAAGCTGGTGTGTGCGAGTCAGGCATGTTTTCGACTAAAAGGCCATAGACGGAATTAGTTCCGATGGACTAAAGGAATCCGTTACTCATGGGTAAAGAGTACACCCTCTGCAGATATTATATCTATTCGAATAGCCGTGTCCATGGTTAAGGACTACAGTCTGGGATGGGTCAAGTGTCGGTCTTAGTGTCAGTCTTCGGAGGAAAAACTACTAAACCAGAACATTGATTATGACCTTTGACATATGATGATTATGATTATTATTATTGTGGACTAATCAATTGTATTATTTGAAATTAATGAGTATCCCTGGGATGGTTCTACCTCCTGCATATTCATTGTGATTATTTTTATATAAGCCCTTTATGTGGTGTCGCACAGACGCCCGACTGTGGCATGCTTATTATTTCATTTACTTATAAGCCCTTTATGTGTTGTCGTTCAGACGCCCGATTGTGGCATGCTTGTTATTCCTTTTATTTATAAGCCCTTTATGTGGTGTCGCACAGACGCCCGACTGTGGCATGCTCGTTATTCCTTTTATTTATAAGCCCTTTATGTGGTGTCGCTCGGACGCCCGACTGCGGCATGCTTCATATTATTATCCTTTCGAGGCGTCGCTTCAGACACTCGATCGGTGCTTTTCATTTCTACTCCTGGATTGTTTACTCATGTTTTATTTGAATGATCTGCTTGCGTGCATCATGAACCTTATTTCATAACTGACGAAGTGATCATAGAATATTTCAAAACATGATTATCAGTGGTTATATTATACCTGTGTTCTTAATGTTTGCGAGTACATTCAAAGTACTCACTCGCTTGTCCGTGGCTATTGTCTTGGCCAGATTTCTTACGTGGAGAGGAGCGTTGTGATGACAGCCCCGGAACCTATGCAATGGTGATAGCAGCCTCGCGAAGATAGGAATTATCCTGGTTAGCTGTTCTTGTGGGAAATGGAGTCCCATAGACACTGGTGATCCGCAAACCGCTTCCGCCATCAACCACTAGAAACCATTTTGTTGTACTCATAGGCCAGAATGGTCTTGTACTACTTATGATGTACTTTGCTTGGAGTTTCTGTATCAAGTTGGTGCCTCATCAGCTAACATAATCCTGGGGCTGGTGAGCACAAGGGCCATTTTCTGGGAAATTAATGTCCCGAAAATCCGGTCCTGATATAATGCTTCCGCTTACGGTCTACGAGGGTACATAGACGATACTCTCCCCTCTCGTTGCTATGCATCACCATGATTTTGCATGTGCGTAGGAAATTTTTTGAAATTACTACGTTCCCCAACAGTGGCATCCAAGCCAGGTTTATGCGTAGATGTTATATGCACGAGTAGAACACAAGTGAGTTGTGAGCGATACAAGTCATACTGCTTACCAGCATGTCATACTTTGGTTCGGCGGTATTGTTGGATGAAGCAGCCCGGACCGACATTACGCGTACACTTACGCGAGACTGGTTCTATCGACGTGCTTTGCACACAGGTGGCTGGCGGGTGTCAGTTTATCCAACTTTAGTTGAACCGAGTGTGACTATGTCTGGTCCTTGTTGAAGGTTAAAACAGCACTAACTTGATGAACTATCGTTGTGGTTTTGATGCGTAGGTAAGAACGGTTCTTGCTCAGCCCGTAGCAGCCACGTAAAACTTGCAACAACAAAGTAGAGGATGTCTAACTTGTTTTTGTAGGGCATGTTGTGATGTGATATGGTCAAGGCATGATGCTATATTTTATTGTATGATATGATCATGTTTTGTAACGGAGTTATCGGCAACTGGCAGGAGCCATATGGTTGTCGCTTTATTGTATGAAATGCAATCGCCATGTAATTGCTTTACTTTATCACTAAGCAGTAGCGATAGTCATAGAAGCAATAGTTGGCGAGACGACAACGATGCTACAATGGAGATCAAGGTGTCGCGCCGGTGACGATGGTGATCATGATGGTGCTTTGGAGATGGAGATCAAAGGCACAAGATGATGATGACCATATCATATCACTTATATTGATTGCATGTGATGTTTATCCTTTATGCATCTTATTCTGCTTTGATTGACGGTAGCATTATAAGATGATCTCTCACTAAAAAATTCAAGGTACAAGTGTTCTCCCTGAGTATGCACCGTTGCAAAAGTTTGTTGTGCCGAGACACCACGTGATGATCGGGTGTGATAAGTTCAACGTTCTTATACAACGGGTGCAAGCCAGTTTTGCACACGCAGAATACTCGGGTTAAACTTGACGAGCCTAGCATATACAGATATGACCTCGGAACACTGAGACCGAAAGGTCGAGCGTGAATCATATAGTAGATATGATCAACATAGTGATGTTCACCATTGAAAACTACTCCATTTCACGTGATGATCGGTTATGGTTTAGTTGATTTGGATCATGTGATCACTTAGATGATTAGAGGGATATCTATCTAAGTGGGAGTTCTTAAGTAATATGATTAACTGAACTTAAATTTATCATGAACTTAGTCCTGATAGTATTTACATAGCTATGTTGTAGATCAATAGCTCGCGATGTAGCTCCCCATTTATTTTTGATATGTTCCTAGAGAAAAAACTAAGTTGAAAGATGTTAGTAGCAATGATGCGGATTGCATCCATGATCTGAGGATTATCCTCATTGCTGCACAGAAGAATTATGTCCTTGATGCACAGCTAGGTGACAGACCCATTGCACGAGCAGATGCAGACGTTATGAACGTTTGGCGAGCTTGATATGATGACTACTTGATAGTTTAGTGCACCATGCTTTACGGCTTAGAATCAGGGCTTCAAAGACGTTTTGAACGCCACGGAGCATATGAGATGTTCCAACAGTTGAAATTAGTATTTCAGACTCATGCACATGTCGAAAGGTATGAGACCTTTGACAAACACTTTGCCTGCAAGATGGAGGAGAATAGCTCAGCTAGTGAGCATGTGCTCAGAATGTCTGAGTACTACAATCACTTGAATCAAGTGGGAGTTAATCTTCCAGATAAGATAGTGATTGATAGAGTTCTCTAGTCACTATCACCAAGTCACTGGAACTTCATGATAAACTATAATATGCAAGGGATAACAAAAACGATTCCCAAGCTCTTCGTGATGCTGAAAACAACGAAGGTAGAAATCAAGAAAAGCATCAAGTGTTGATGGTTGACAAGACCACTAGTTTCAAGAAAAGGACAAAGGGAAGAAGGGGGACTTCAAGAAGAACGGCAAGCAAGTTGCTGCTCAAGTGAAGAAGCCCAAGTCTATACCTAAGCCTGAGACTAAGTGCTTCTACTGCAAAGGGACTGGTCACTGGAAGCAGAACTGCCCCAAGTATTTGGCGGATAAGAAGGATGGCAAAGTGAACAAAGGTATATTTGATATACATGTTATTGATGTGTACTTTACTAGTGTTTATAGCAACCCCTCAGTATTTGATACTAGTTCAGTTGCTAAGATTAGTAACTCGAAATGGGAGTTGCAGAATGAACAGAGACTAGTTAAGGGTGAAGTAATGATGTGTGTTGGAAGTGGTTCCAAGATTGATAAGATCATCATTGCACACTCCCTATACTTTCGGAATTAGTGTTGAGCCTAAATAAATGATGTTTGGTGTTTGCTTTAAGCATGAATATGATTTGATCATGTTTATTGCAATACGGTTATTCATTCAAAGTCAGAGAATAATTGTTGTTCTGTTTACATGAATAAAACCTTCAATGGTCATACACCCAAGGTGAATGGTTTAGTGAATCTCGATTGTAGTGATACACATATTCATAATATTGAAGCCAAAAGATGCAAAGTTAATAATGATAGTGCAACTTATTTATGGCACTGCCGTTTAGGTCATATTGGTGTAAAGCGCATGATGAAAATCCATGTTGATGGGCTTTTGGAATCACTTGATTATGAATCAGTTGATGCTTGTGAACCATGCCTCATGGGAAAGATGACTAAGACTCTGTTCTCCGGAACAATGGAGCAAGCAACAGACTTGTTGGAAATAATACATACTGATGTATGCAGTCCGATGAGTGTTGAGGCTCGCGGTAGGTATCGTTATTTTCTAACCTTCACAGATGATTTGAGTAAGATATGGGTATATCTTCTTGATGAAACATAAATCTGAAACATTTGAAAAGTTCAAATAATTTCAGAGTGAAGTGCAAAATCATCGTAACAAGAAAATAAAGTTTCTACAATCTGATCATGGAGGAGAATATTTGAGTTACGAGTTTGGTCTTCATTTGAAACAATGCGGAATAGTTTCGCAACTCACGCCACCTGGAACACCACAGCGTAATGGTGTGTCCGAACATCAACCGTACTTTATTAGATATGGTGCAATCTATGATGTCTCTTACCAATTTACCACCATCGTTTTGGGGTTATGCATTAGAGGCAGCTGCATTCACGTTAAATAGGGAACCATCTAAATCCGTTGAGACGATGCCATATGAACTGTGGTTTGGCAAGAAACCAAAGTTGTCGTTTCTTAAAGTTTGGGGTTGCGATGCTTATGTGAAAAAGTTTCATCCTGATAAGCTCAAGCCCAAATCGGAGAAATGTGTCTTCATAGGATACCCAAAGGAGACAATTGGGTACACCTTCTATCACAGATCTGAAGGCAAGACATTTGTTGCTAAGAATGGATCCTTTCTAGAGAAGGAGTTTCTCTCGAAAGAAGTGAGTGGGAGGAAAGTAGAACTTGATGAGGTAACTGTACCTACTCCCTTATTGGAAAGTAGTTCATCACAGAAATTTGTTCCTATGACTCCTACACCAATTAGTTAGGAAGCTAATAATGATGATCATGTAACTTCAGATCAAGTTACTACCGAACCTCGTAGGTCAAGAAAAGTGAGATCCGCACCAGAGTGGTACGGTAATCCTGTTCTCGATGTCATGTTACTTGACCATGACGAACAAAATGGCATAAGGCCATGAAATCTGAGATGGGATCCATGTATGAGAACAAAGTATGAACTTTGATTGACTTGCCCGATTATCGGTGAGTCATTAAGAATAAATGGATCTTCAAGAGGAAGACGGACGCTGATAGTAGTGTTACTATCTACAAAGCTCGAATTGTCGCAAAATGTTTTCGACAAGTTCAAGGTGTTGACTACGATGAGATTTTCTCACTCGTATCGATGCTCAGAAGCCTATCTGAATCATGTTAGCAGTTGCCACATTTTATGAAATTTGGCAATGGATGTCAAAACTGTATTCCTTCATGGATTTCTTAAAGAAGAGTTGTATATGATGCAACCAGAAGGTTTTGTCGATCCTAAAGGTGCTAACAAAGTGAGCAAGCTCCAGGGATCCATATGGACTGGTGCAAGCATCTCGGAGTTGGAATATATGCTTTGATAAAGTGATCAAAGCATATGGTTTTATACAGACTTGCGGTGAAGCCTGTATTTACAAGAAAGTGAGTAGGAGCACTACAGCATTTCTAATAAGTATATGTGAATGACATATTGTTGATCGGAAATAATGTAGAATTTTCTGGAAAGCATAAAGGAGTGTTTGAAAAGAGTTTTTCAAAGAAAGACCTCGATGAAGCTGCTTACACATTGAGCATCAAGATCTATAGAGATAGATCAAGACGCTTGATAAGTTTTTTCAATGAGTACATACCATGACAAGATTTTGAAGTAGTTCAAAATGGAACAATCAAAGAAGGAGTTCTTCCCTGTGTTGCAAGGTGTGAAGTTGAGTAAAGAATCAAAACCCGACCACAGCAAAAAATAGAAAGAGAATGAGAAGACATTCCCTGTGCCTCGGTCATAGGTTCTATAAAGTATGCTATGTTGTTTACTAGTCCTATTGTGTACCTTAGCATCATTCTGGCAAGGGAGTACAATAGTGATCTAGGAATAGATCATTGGACAGCGGTCAAAATTATCCTTAGAGGTCTAAGGAAATATTTCTCGGTTATGGAGGTGATAAAAGAGTTTGTCGTGAAGAGTTACATCGATGCAAGCTTTTTACATCGATCTAGATGACTCTAAGTCTCGGTCTGGATACATATTGAAAGTGGGAGCAATTAGCTAGAGTAGCTCCATGCAGAGCATTGTAGACATAGAAATTTGCGAAATACATACGGATCTGAATGTTGCAGACCTGTAGACTAAACTTCTCTCACAAGAAAAACATGATCACTCTTTGGGTGTTAATCACATAGCGATGTGAACTAGATTATTGACTCTAGTAAACCCTTTGGGTATTAGTCACATGGAGATGTGAACTAATCACATAAAGATGTGAACTAGATTATTGACTCTAGTTCAAGTGGGAGACTGAAGGAAATATGCCCTAGAGGCAATAATAAAGTTATTATTTATTTCCTTATATCATGATAAATGTTTATTATTCATGCTAGAATTGTATTAACCGGAAACTTAGTACATGTGTGAATACATAGACAAACAAAGTGTCACTGGTATGCCTCTACTTGACTAGCTCGTTGAATCAAAGATGGTTGAGTTTCCTAGCCATAGACATGAGTTGTAATTTGATTAACGGGATCACATCATTAGAGAATGATGTGATTGACATGACCCATTCCGTTAGCTTAGCACTTGATCGTTTAGTTTACTGCTATTGCTTTCTTCATAACTTATACATGTTCCTATGACTATAAGATTATGCAACTCCCGATTACCGGAAGAACACTTTGTGTGCTACCAAACGTCACAACGTAACTGGGTGATTATAAAGGTGCTCTATAGGTGTCCCCGATGGTGTTCGTTGAGTTGGCATAGATCGAGAATAGGATTTGTCACTCCGATTGTCGGAGAGGTATCTCTGGGCCCTCTCGGTAATGCACATCACTATAAGCCTTGCAAGCAATGTGACTAATGAGTTAGTTATGGGATGGTGCATTACGGAATGAGTAAAGAGACTTGACGGTAACAAGATTGAACTAGGTATTGAGATACCGACGATCGAATCTCGGGCAAGTAACATACCGATGACAAAGGGAACAACGTATGTTGTTATGCGGTTTGACCGATAAAAATCTTCGTAGAATATGTAGGAACCAATATGAGCATCCAGGTTCCGCTATTGGTTATTGACCGGAGACGTGTCTCGGTCATGTCTACATAGTTCTCGAACCCGTAGGGTCCGCACGCTTAAAGTTCTATGACGATCGGTATTATGAGTTTTTGTGTTTTGATGTACCGAAGGTAGTTCGGAGTCTCGGATATGATCACGGACATGACGAGGAGTCTCGAAATGGTAGAGATGTAAAGATCGATATATTGGACGACTACGTTCGGACACCGGAAGTGTTTCGGGAGGTTTCGGACATATACCGGAGTACCGGGGGGTTACCGGAACCCCCCGGGGAGTATATTGGGCCTAATGGGCCCTAGTGGGAGAAGAGGAGGGGCGGCCAGGGCAGCCGTGCCCCCTCCCCCTCTAGTCCGAATTGGACAAGGAGGGGGCGGTGCCCCCCTTTTCCTTCTCTCCTTCTCTCCCTTCCTTCTCCTCTCCTACTCCTACTTGTAAGGGGTAGGACTCCTCATGGGGCGCGCCATAGGAGGCCGGCCCATTCCCCTCCTCCACTCCTTTATATACGAGGAGGGGGGCACCCCTTGGAGACACAACAATTGATCATTGATCTCTTAGCCATGTGCGGTGCCCCCCTCCACCATAATCCACCTCGGTCATATCGTAGCGGTGCTTAGGCGAAGCCCTGCGTCGGTAGCTTCATCAACACCGTCACCACACCGTCGTGCTGACGAAGCTCTTCCTGGAAGCTCTACTGGATCGTGAGTTCGCGGGACGTCACCGAGCTGAACGTGTGATGAACGCGGAGGTGTCGTACGTTCGGTACTGAGGATCGGTCGATCGTGAAGATGTATGACTACATCAACCGCGTTGTCATAACGCTTCCGCTTACGGTCTACGAGGGTACGTAGACGATACTTGTAACACCCCTAGTGTTATGCTACAGTAATCCCCTGTTGATGGTGCCATGTCATCACACTACTGTTGCTAATACTCACTTGATCCAAATCACTGTTCATGTTCAAACTCAAATTCAAAGTCAAAAATTCAATTTACCAAACATGAAAACTAAAATGTTCAAAGTGTGGAAAATAATCACTGAGTAATTGTCATGTTGGAACCAACCTCTTCTAAATTCCCAAAATGCCCATGGGAATTAATTCAGTGCTCCAGTAGCATTTAAATTTGCCTTTTTAATTTCTAAAATTAATTAGGCAACTCCTTTTGACCCCAAACTTTTTGTTCCATCTCAAGGTATTGTGTTAGTTTTATGTGCCAAGTTTTGTTCAAAACAAAACTCATTTGGTACTAAAAGAAAATGCAAAACAGAGCAAAAAAAGAAAAAAAAGAAGTGAGGGAGAGAGAACCCCACCAAGCCCCCTGGGCCTTGTCCCATCCGGACCAACCGGCCCAACCCACCAGGCCGGCCCAACCGCGGCCTCCCCCACTCCCCATACCCCCCCCCACACACACACACGACTGAAGCCCTAACCGCTTCCCACTCCCCACTCGCTCTCCCCACCTCTCGCTCCCT
>NC_041388.1:434021279-434040804 GCF_002162155.2 Triticum dicoccoides
CCGTGCTTGCCTGTAACTGCTGCTGTCGCGGCCGCTCCCTGCTGCTGGCCGCCGACCGCCCCGCCTCTGGCCTCCCCTCCCCCTGCCGCGTCGTGGCCGCGAGCTCGCGCCCGACCGGCCTCTGCAGCCGCGCGCCCGCGCCCCTCCTCGCAAGCCCCGTCGCCGCTTCCACTGCTGCTTCTGCATCGCTTCGGCCTCCGGCAGCCGCTCGCGCAACACCGTGGCCCCGCCCCGCTTCGCGCCTCGCTGGCTCCCCAGGGCGCCTGGTCGGGTGCCGGCCACCACACCCACACACGGTTTGGCCCTATGGGCCACTGCCTAGTGGGCCCCCCACGCCCAGAACGTTAAAAAAAGAAGTAAATGTTAATAATGTAAAATAATAATTAAAATGTTAATTAATTAAAGAATTAATTAACTTAATTAACATTGTTTAGTTAATTAATTAACTCTAATTAACCTGCTAATTAAATGTTAACAAATAGTTAGTCTTCAGCCTATGACATGTGGGACCCACCTGTCAGGTTGACCAGGTCAACTGCTGACGTCATGATGATGTCAGCAAACACTATTCTGGATAATGTTGATTTAAATAATTAAATAAATTCTAAAAATGATTTAAATCTTTTAAAATCAATATAAAATAAACCGTAGCTCGGATGGAAAAACTTTGTACATGAAAGTTGCTCAGAACGATGAGACGAACCCGGATACGCAACCCGTTCGTCCGCCACACGTCCCTAGCATAGCAAACCTGCAACCGCCCCCTCCGTTTCATCTGTCCGAAAATGCCTAACTCCGGGAAAACTTTCCCGGATGTTTTCCCCCTTCGCCAGTATCGCCTAGTACTGCGTTAGGTCACCCCTGGCACCGCGTTTTGCCTTGTTATATTTTGTGATGCTTGTTTGCCCCGTATTTACTGTTTCTCCCCCCTCTTCTTCCCCGGTAGACCCCGAGACCAACATTGATGTGACTGAGTACGACTACATCCCCGATGAACCCTCCTTGCCAGAGCAACCAGGCAAGCAAACCCCCCTTGAGCATTCCGATATCGTCCATTTCTTTCCCTCTCATGCTTGCATTAGAACTACTACTCCTTTCTGTATGATCCTACTCTGATGCATAGCCTGTTGTTGTTACCTGCTTTCATACCTTACCTGCTTATCCTAAACTACTTAGAATAGGTTGGTTAGTGATCCATCAGTGACCCCCACCTTGTCCCAGTTGCCTCGCTTTATGTTCGATGACTCAATCAACGTGATCGACGTCCAGGCCCTGATACGTCTCCAATGTATCTATAATTTTTGATTGCTCCATGCTATATTATCTACTGTTTTGGACTATATTGGGCTTTATTTTCCACTTTTATATTATTTTTGGGACTAACCTATTAACCGGAGGCCCAGCCCAGAATTGATGTTTTTTTCCTATTTCTGTGTTTCGAAGAAACGGAATATCAAACGGAGTCCAAACGGAATAAAACCTTCAGGAACGTGATTTTCTCACCGAACGTGATGCCTATATACATGATCATGCCTAGATATTCTCATAACTATGCTCAATTCTGTCAATTGCTCAATGGTAATTTGTTCACCCACCGTAGAATACTTATGCTCTTAAGAGAAGCCACTAGTGAAACCTATGGCCCCCGGGTCTATTCTCATCATATCAATCTCCATCACTTTAATCTTGCTTTGCTTTTTACTTTCCCTTTACTTTTTACTTTGCATCTTTATACCAAAAATACCGAAAATATTATTTCTATCAGATCTCACTCTCGTAAGTGACCGTGAAGGGATTGACAACCCCTAATCACGTTGGTTGCGAGTAGCTATCGTTTTGTGCAGGTACGAGGGACTTGAGCGTGGCCTCCTACTGGATTGATACCTTGGTTCTCAAAAACTGAGGGAAATACTTACGCTACTCTGTTGCATCATCCCTTCCTCTTCGGGGAAATCCAACGCAAGCTCAAGAGGTAGCAAGAAGGATTTCTGGCGCCGTTGCTGGGGAGTCTACGCAAAAAGTCAACATACCAAGTACCCATCACAATCCCTATCTCTCGTATTACATTATTTGCCATTTGCCTCTCGTTTTCCTCTCCCCCACTTCACCCTTGCCATTTTATTCGCCCCCCCTCTCTCTCTCTATCCTCCCTCTCTATTTGCCTCTTTTGCCCGTTTGCTCTTGTCTACTCGTGTGCTAGTTTGCTTGTTTGTCGCAATGGCTCAACCAAGATTTGGTGATCTTCACCTTAAAAGGTTAGAGGAGATCGAAAACAACGTTAGGAAATTTATGGTTTTGCAATTTGAGCATAATAATTTCTTTAGAAACGAGCTTAAGGAACAAAAAAGTTTTATGAGTTATATGAATAAAGAGCTTGATGATATGTCTAAAGAATTTGATGGTATAAGACCCCAAATTGCTCGTCTAGAAAAGATGACTGCTGAAATTTAGGATATGCAAGCCACCTTAGTCAATAAGATGGCCGCTAAACCGAATTCCTATGAAAATCAAGATGAAGATCTAAAAGTTATTGATGTGTCACCTATTAAATATTTGTTTTGCAATATGAATCTTGATGAAACTAAATATGATCTTCCTTTACCTAGAAGGCGTTCTAAAAATTCGGAGTATTTAGATCTTTATGATGAAATTGATGAAAGTGGGATTAAAAGAAATAAAAATATAGATGTTGCTAAACCCACTATATTGGATTTCAAGGAATTTAATTATGAAAGTTGCTCTTTAATTGATTGTATTTCCTTGTTGCAATCCGTGCTAAATTCTCCACATGCTTATAGTCAAAAGAAAGCCTTCACCGAACATATTGTTGATGCCTTGATGCAATCTTATGAAGAAAAACTTGAGTTGAAAGTTTCTATCCCTAGAAAACTCTATGATGAGTGGGAACCAACTATTAAAATTAAAATTAAAGATCATGAGTTTTATGCTTTGTGTGATTTGGGTGCTAGTGTCTCCACTATTCCCAAGACTTTGTGTGATTTGCTAGATTTCCGTAATTTTGATGATTGCTCTCTAAACTTGCATCTCGCGGATTCTACTATTAAGAAACCTATGGGAAGGATTAATAATGTTCTTATTGTTGCAAATAGGAATTATGTGCCCGTAGATTTCATTGTTCTTGATATAGATTGCAATCCTTCTTGCCCTATTATTCTTGGTAGACCTTTCCTTAGAACGGTTGGTGCGATTATTGATATGAAGGAAGGGAATATTAGATTTCAATTTCCATTTAAAAAGGGCACAGAACACTTTCCTAGAAATAAAATAAAATTGACATATGAAACTATCATGAGAGCCACTTATGGATTGCCTACCAAAGATGGCAATACCTAGATCTATCCTCGCTTTATGGCTAGCTAGGGGCGTTAAACGATAGCGCTTGTTGGGAGGCAACCCAATTTTATTTTTATTCCTTGATTTTTGCTCCTGTTTAGTAATAAATAAATTATCTAGCCTCTGTTTTGATTGTGTTTTTCGTGTTTAATTAGTGTTTGTTCCAAGTAGAACCGTTGGGAAGACTTGGGGAAAGTCTTGTTGAACTTGCTGTAAAAAACAGAAACTTTAGCGCTCACGAGAACTGCTGTCATTTTTATTTGAAGAGTGATATTTAGTTAATTCTTTTTGAAGATGATTAATAGATAAATTCCTCGCGTCCAGCAATTTATTTTAGAATTTTTTGGGTTCCATATATTTCGCTAGCTACAGATTACTACAGACTGTTCTGTTTTTGACAGATTCTGTGTTTTCGTGTGTTGTTTGCTTATTTTGATGAATCTATGGTTAGTAAAATAGTTTATAATCCATAGAGAAGTTGGAATATAGTAGGTTTAACACCAATATAAATAAATAATGAGTTCATTACAGTACCTTGAAGTGGTCTTTTGTTTTCTTTTGCTAATAGATCTCACGAGTTTTCTACTTTAAGTTTTGTGTTGTGAAGTTTTCAAGTTTTGGGTGAATTCTTTTGATGGATTATGGAACAAGGAGTGGCAAGAGCCTAAGATTGGGAATGCCAATGGCACCCCCAAGATAAAACAAGGACACCAAAAAGTCAAAGCTTGGGGATGCCCCGGAAGGCATCCCCTCTTTCATCCACTTCCATCGGTAATTTACTTGGAGCTATATTTTTATTCACCAACATGATATGTGTTTTGCTTGGAGCGTCTTGTATTATTTTTTTGCCGTTGTGTTTTAGTATGCCACAATCATCCTTGCTGTACACACCTTTTGATAGATCTATACATGAACTAAAATTTGATAGAATACTCTATGTGCTTCACTTATATCTTTTGAACTATGTAGTTTTGCTCTATGTGCTTCACTTATATCTTCTTGAGCTAAGTAATTTTGCTCTATGTGCTTCACTTAGATCTTTTAGAGCACGGTGGTGGATTTGTTTTAAAGAAACTATTGATCTCTCATGCTTCACTTAAATTATTTTGAGAGTCTTAATAGCATGGTAATTTGCTTAATAATAACACGCTTGGTATTCAAGATTTGTGAAACTTTCTTTTGAGTGTGTTGAATACTAAGAAAAGTTGGATGCTTGATAATTGTTTTGAGATATGGAGGTAGTAATATCAAAGTCATGCTAGTAGAGTAATTGTGAATTTGAGAAGTGCTTGAGTTAAAGTTTGCAAGTCCCGTAGCATGCACGTATGGTAAACGTTATGCAACAAATTTGAAACATGAGGTGTTATTTGATTGTCCTCCTTATGAGTGGCGGTCGGGGACGAGCGATGGTCTTTTCCTACCAATCTATCCCCCTAGGAGCATGCGCGTAATACTTTGGTTTTTGATGGCTTGTAGGTTTTTGCAATAAGTATATGAGTTCTTTGTGACTAATGTTGAGTCCATGGATTATACGCACTCTCACCCTTCCATCATTGCTAGCCTCTACGGTACCGTGCATTGCCCTTTCTCACATCGAGAGTTGGTGCAAACTTCGCTGGTGCATCCAAACCCCGTGATATGTGTCGGTGGGAACGACACCTATGGGATCACAAGAATCCCTACTATGGTTAGCGGGGCGCGGGGTCATGAGAAGAGCTGATCAAACAGATAGCACACGGTTCGTTTATCCAGGTTCGGGCCGCGAGGATGCGTAAAACCCTACTCCTGCTTTGGTGGATTGTATATATGTGTTCTTGAGCTAGCTATGGGGCGTGAGGAGTTCCATAAAGTCGAATCCTCCCTCTGGTCGCCTCGGGCCTCCTTTTACAGAAAAAGGGGTTGCCACACTGGCACACGGGAGGTGGAAAGGGTACAGTGATGCGAGGTTATCCCTCGCATTACATGACAAGGCGCATTTAATGCGTCTTACTTAGGTGTCCTTGCTTTATCGGGACAGGGGAGAAACCTGTCTCGTCCGTCGCCGCTCCTTCTTGTGTCGACACGCGCCCTGGCCAGCGACGCCTGCGATGCCACGTCGGTAGGCAGGCAACTGAGGTGGCACAGTGGTGGGTCTTCACGAAGATCTGCATGCCGCCACGCAGGTGCCTGCCCAGCTGGTTGGGTCGGCAACTGCATGCGAACGGCGGTGGAGGTTTAGTCGACGTGGGCCTGGTGGTGGTCCTGCGGATGTCCTTGGCAAGGGCCTTGCCGGGGCCCAGCAAGGGTTTTGCCGAGGCGCCTGATGTCATCCCCGGCAAGGTGCTTGCCGGGGGCCTTGTGGTTTTCCTTGGTTGGGATCCTGCCAAGGGTCGTCATCTTCTATAGTGTGTATCTGATCTTGAATGTCTTCACAAAGATCTGCATGCCGCCACGGGGATGTCTCCCGAATCCTTGCCCTTTGGGGGCAGTGGACTCAAGGGTGATTTGCTCCGGAGGCGCGGGACGAGTCGCCGCGGAAAGGGTCTTGCCGGGGCTGCTAGAACTGTCTCTCGGCAAGGATCTTGCCGGGGGAGTCCGCTTCGTCCCCTTTGCTCTTCGTGGTCTTGGCCTTGGCGTCGTTCTAGTTCTCTTGAGCTTCGGTCTTACCCTGGCTCACCTCCCTTGCCTTGCTTGGTCTGGTGGTGCCCGTGGCTCAGATTGCCCGTGCACAGTTATAGGGGTACAAAAAGTGTACCCCTCTTTTTGTACACCGACAGGAGCCCCCGGACCTGGGCCACACATAAGCGCAACACGTTGTTGGGCTAGGCCCAAAAACGGTGCGTGGGCAGGCGGGGCCGTTTTTAACGCGGTAAGATTCTTCGCGCGTTGCGCTTCCCATGACTCCCGCGCGTGGCGCGGCGTGGGGAGGTGCATGTGACGTGGGAAGCATGCGTGGGGTTGGTTCCCGCGGGCATGCGTCACACCACAGTTAATGTGAAAGGAGGCGGCCCGTGTTTTCCCCCATAAAAAAGGAATAATCGCGGGCGCGCTGCTCACTTTCTCCTCTTTCCTCGTGCCTTCTCCAATCTCAGAGCCGTCGTTTCCTCTCTTCCTTCCTTCCTAAGCTTCCGCCGTCGCCCGCCGTCGTTGCTTCGCCATCCCCCTTCCTCATCCCTCTAAACTTCTTAGCCGTCATGGCGCCCAAATCCGTCAAGGGCAAGGGGGTGGCTAAGGGCGCTGGGACTGTGGAGCCGCCGGAGAGCGCGCTGTCGGGGGACCGGACGAAGTCCGCCTTTTTCTTCCCCTCGACGGTTGATGTTCATGAGCTCCGGGCCTCCTTCAGGCCCCTATGGGGAGCGAAGATGGGGGGAGAGAATTCGGGACACCCGGCGACGCGCGTCATTCCTGTTGCTTGCGCCGATCCTGCTCCAAATCGGTATCCCTTTTTCGTCGATTATCTTTCTTGCGGGTTATGCCCCCCTTTCTCCGCTTTCTTCTACGACATTATGCACACCTTCGGCTTTCGCCTCTTGGATTTTACTCCGAATGCGGTGGCGTGCAAGGCTTTCTTCGCGCATCTTTGTGAAGGCTTTGCCGGGGTGCAGCCCAGCACGGCGCTCTTCCGCCATTATTTCTTCCCTCGGATCCAGCCGGGAGGTGCCGTCTCTGGTTGCGTCACCTGGATCCCAAGATCCAAGGGGACGTACCCGGACGGTGCCGTGAAGGAGAGGTGGGAGGAATGGCGTGGCTGGTGGTGCTGGATTGAGGATGAAGACCTGCCGGAATTCTGCAAGGTCCGCCGAGTGCCGAGGGTCCGTGGCAGCGATTGGAGCGATGTCGACGCCGCCGATGGGAGGCTCACTGTTGCCACTACTAGGATTCTCCGGCTCACCCAAGCCGGACTCACCCTTGAGGTGATCAGGGAGGACTTCATTCGCCGCCGGATCGCCCCGTTGCACAACAAGGGGAGGCCAGCTTGGCTCTTTACGAATCCGGCTGACATTATGCGACTCCGCCCCGGCCTCGATCACAACTTCACAGTGCTGGCACATGCCCACTTCTGCCAGCGGCTTTTCCAGCTTGATGTGGGTCGCGATGGCGAGGTCGAACGGACCGGCAAGGCCGCGAGGGCTGCCGCAAAGGTTGGCAAGGCCCTCAAGGGGCCGTTTTTCAAGCTGCCAGCGGGGGTGGTCCCGTTGTGCAACAATTCATGTCGGCCCGAGATCATCGCCATGATGCCGGGCTGTAATGCGCATGGCCCTGTCCCGAGCTGGAAGGAGCCGAAGGACGCGGATGTGCAGCAATTCTTTGACACCCTGATTGAGGTACATGTCAATGTTGACGCCGAGCGGTGGCTTGTCATGGACACCACCCAGGCAGAGCTGGACTACATCGCCACTAGGGCGAGGGAGGCGCAGCTCGCCAAGGAGGCCGGCAGTGCCGAGGGCGTGGAGGACAAGGCCGCAACAGCTGCGGAGGAAGAGCAGCTCACCCGGTAGGCGGCGACCACCGAGGAGGTCAGCAGCGCTGACACTGGAGCTCCGCTTGTCGAAGACGCGGCCGACGAGTCGTCAGAGGAGGGGGACGTGGCGACGGGCTCGACGCCAACCAGGGGAAGAGGGCGAGTCCTGCGGCGGGCTGGCTCCGGCGAGCCGGTCCAGCCCGGCAGGGCTACGCAGCCTCAATTGACCCTGGAGGGGTCTGGGCGTCACACGAGGGCCATGGCAGCCAAGAGGCTGACGAAGGCCGCTGAGAAGAAGAAGACAACAGCCCCTTCCTCATCTGGGCGCGCACAAACCCTGCCGTCTTCGCCTCCTCTAGCAGATGTTGACTTGGATGTTGACGCGGAGGTCGCTTTTGATCTCGGGCCTCTCAGCCCGAAGAGGAAAAGGAAAGTGGTGGAGGAAGAGGAGACGGGTAACGAGTAAGTACTCCGTCCCTTACTGCCATTTCCATTCCCCTGAATTAAGTCACTTATCTTGATCCGTTTTTGCTTTTGCAGGGATGCAGAGACGTTGGCCCAGAGGGTGAAGAGGGCCAAGGCCTTGGCGGGCGGCCAGCCCCCGGCCAGTGCTTCAAAGTCGCCACTGGTGGTGCTGAGCAGCCCGGACAGTAGCCCCCAGCACAGCCCCCAGCGTAAGTTCGTCACCCTCCTCTTATCGACACGTGGTAGGCGTTCGATGCTATGGTGTTGACCTTGTTGGGTTTGCAGGAGGGGAGCAGCAGCAGGAGGAGCCATAGAGGGCTACCCCCAACACACCACCCCCATCGACTACGCCGCCGCGAGGGGCGTCCCCGGCAAGGGCATCAAGCATGAAGCCCACACCCATGGAGGAAGAGGGGAACTTGGGCGCTGGCGACTCTGCCACGGCGCCGAATGCTGGCAGGGAGGGGACTTCTGCTTCACAGCCTGGCACTGGTGAGTCGCCTGTCCTCCGTCTCTGTTTTTCCCTTATTCTTTTTCTTGGCTTCAATGCTCCCATTACTACCCAGGCCCTCCTTCAATAGGTATGGAGGACGTGGATACTGTTGTTGGGAATATTGCTGAGGAGGCCGCGGCAGAGGCCGACAGGATTGCCGCCGAGGAGGCCGCCAGGGATGCTGACGAGGTCGCCGCTGATGAGGCCACCAAGGATGCTGCCGAGGACACCGCTGCGGGGGCCGCCAAGGCGACCGGCGAGGCTTCTACCGAGGGCGCCAATGGTGGGCCTGCCGGGGAAGCCGGCAAGGCCACTGCCGAGGAAGAGGTGGTTGATGATCAGCCTCCCTCCTCCTCAACCTCGGGCCCCGACAGATATCTGAAGGTGGGCGATGATCTTTTTGTCCATCTCCCAGGGGCGTCAAGTTCCCGAGCGCCCACCGAAGGGGAAGTCTTTGATGGCGAGGTGCTTGCCGCCACCGGGCTCGAGGTTGTCGATGAGCTGGGTGTTGGCAGTGATGGTTCTCCGGAAGAGCAGCTTTTCCGCGCTATGGGGGCCAACTTCCGAAAACTCCAGGCGCTCTACCGTGTCCGTCTGGACAAGGTTAAGTCCAGGACGGCAACGGTGGACCAGGCGGAGGTGGATTTCAAGGCGCGCATTGCTGAGACGCAGACCTGGTTCCACCAGACTCATGAGGAGCAGAGGGCCTTTCAGGAGGAATTGGCCAAGCGCGATGTCGAGCTCACCATGAAGATGGCTGACATCGAGAAGGCCCAGGAAAAGGTGGTGAACTTGGCTGCCGCGGCCGAGGCCGTCCAGAACCAGCATCAAGCCGCACTGGATTCCTAGGAAGAGGACCTCACCGTGCGTGAGGCGAAGCTTGCCGCAGCACTCCATGGCAAGGATGAGGAGCTCGAGGCCCTTGTCGCGTGGCGGACTCACGAGCTGGAGCATAGGCACAAGGAGGCACTCGATGCCCAGACTCTGGCCCATGCCGGCAAAGTAAGGGAGTTGGAGGTGGAGCGGGACGAGCTGAAGGAGCAGGCCCTCAAGCTGTCCAACGAGAAGAGCACGCTCAACAGCGCCTTGGTAGAGGCGCAAGGAGCGGTCATCAGCAGGGCTGGGGAGCTCTACGAAGCGCAAAACTCCATCAGAGATCTCAAGCTAAAGCTGGAGAATCTCGAGAAGATGTTGTTGGAGAGCACGGCTCGGGAGGAGACCTTGACCAGGAGCCTGGAGGAGGAGAAGCAGTTGCGGGCAAACGAGGCCGCCTCCCACCAGGAATATGTGGCGGGCGAGAACAGATGGATCAGCCGTCTGGAGGACGTCGCCGGCAGGGTCACCTCGCAGTTGGCCACCATGAGGATGCCAAACGTGAGATATGCCCCTGAGCGCAGCGGGACCGTCAACGCCAAGCTGACCCAGTTCTTCGAGGGCGTCCTTGGAGCCTTGGCTTATCTTCACTCCAGCAGAGCGGCCACGTTGGCCGGGGAAGCCCGGCGACTTTGCCGGGGGGTCATGACCAAGGTCCTCACCAAGATGGCGTACTGGAATCCCGACCTCGACTTCGATGCCGCGATGGATAGCTTGCCGGATGGTATTGACCTCACGGTGCTCAAGGAGCGCATCAAGCCCGTCATCAGCAGCATCGACGAAATCAAGAGGGTGGAAGGCCAGCACCAGGATTAGGCATCCCATTCTTCACCGCCGCTGCAGGTTCACGACCAAGACAAATTTCATCTTTAGTTAGAACCGCAGCAATGATGTGATGTAATATAACTTTGCAGTACTCTTAATTTCATGCACGTTATTTCCCCGTTCAATTCCTCTTTGTATGTGCGCCCTACGTCGATTGGGTAGGCTCGCCGGCGTGGAAGCCCCTAGCGGTGTTTTGGGGACGGATCCCCATGGGCCTGCTGGGTATGCGTGCTGCCGGACGAGCCACCTTTCCGTTCTGAACGCGGCCGCTCGAACTGTCGAGCTTGACTCGAGTCAGAATCGAGAGCGTTGTTGATCACGGAAGGCTACTCTGCCATTCTCGACGCAGCCGCTTGAGCTGTTGAGCGGACTCGAAACAGGGCAAGGGCGTTGCCGATCATGGGAGAGCCCCCTGGCGTGCAGGTTTCTCATACAAAGGCGTGACATCTCCGGGGGGGAATAACCTCATATAAGAAGGATAGAACAAATAAGGGTTCAGTGCAACTTAGCTTCTGTTTGCAATCGCTCGAGTGCCGATCTTCTGGCCTCCTTTCTTCTCCAAGGGTCACGAAGATGAAGGAGTGCCGGGCTAACTGCTAAAGCCGATTCTCACAACTGCGCCCCCTACCTGGCGCACCGGAGATGTCGATGGGAATGACACCTATGGGATCACAAGAATCCCTATTGTGGTTAGCGGGGCGCGGGGTCGTGAGAAGAGTGAATCAAACAGATAGCACACGGTTCGTTTATCCAGGTTCGGGCCGCGAGGATGCGTAAAACCCTACTCCTGCTTTGGTGGATTGTATATTTGTGTTCTTGAGCTAGCTATGGGGCGTGAGGAGTTCCAAAAAGCCGAATCCTCCCTCTGGTCGCCTCGGGCCTCCTTTTATAGAAAAAGGGGTTGCCACAGTGGCACACAGGAGGTGGAAAGGGTACAGTGATGCGAAGTTATCCCTCGCATTACATGACAAGGCGCATTTAATGTGTCTTGCTTAGGTGTCCTTGCTTTATCGGGGACGGGGGAGAAACCTATCCCATCCGTCGCCGCTCCTTCTTGTGTCGACACGCGCCCTGGCCAGCGACGCCTGCGATGCCACGTAGGTAGGCAGGCAGCTGAGGTGGTGCAGTGGTGGGTCTTCATGAAGATCTGCATGCCGCCACGCAGGTGCCTGCCCAGCTGGTTGGGTCGGCAGCTGCATGCGAACGGCGGTGGAGGTTTAGTCGGCGTGGGCCTGGTGGTGGTCCTGCGGATGTCCTTGGCAAGGGCCTTGCCGGGGCCCCGGCAAGGGTTTTGCCGAGGCGCCTGCTGTCATCCCTGGCAAGGTGCTTGCCAATGGCCTTGTGGTTTTCCTCGGTTGGGATCCCGCCAAGGGTCGTCATCTTCTATAGTGTGTATCTGATCTTGAATGTCTTCACAAATATCTGCATGCCGCCATGGGGATGTCTCCCGAATCCTTGCCCTTTGGGGGCAGTGGACTCAAGGGTGATTTGCTCCGTAGGCGCGGGACGAGTCGCCGCGGCAAGGGTCTTGCCGGGGCTGCTAGAACTGTCTCCCGGCAAGGATCTTGCCGGGGGAGTCCGCTTCGCCCCCTTTGCTCTTCGTGGTCTTGGCCTTGGCATCGTTCTAGTTCTCTTGAGCTTCGGTCTTACCCTGGCTCACCTCCCTTGCCTTGCTTGGTGTGGTGGTGCCCGTGGCTTAGACTGCCCGTGCACAGTTATAGGGGTACAAAAAGTGTACCCCTCTTTTTGTACACCGACAATATGATACGCTCTTTCACACATAAAACTCCTTATATCTTCCTCAAAACAGCCACCATACCTACCTATTATGGCATTTCCATAGCCATTCCGAGATATATTGCCATGCAACTTTCCACCATCCAGTTTATCATGACACATCCATCATTGTCATACTGCTTAGCATGATCATGTAGTTGACATAGTATTTGTGGCAAAGCCACCGTTCATAATTTTTTCATACTTGTCACTCTTGATTCATTGCATATCCCGGTACACCATCGGAGGCATCCATATAGAGTCATACTTTGTTCTAGTATCGAGTTGTAATCATTGATTTGTAAATAAATAAAAGTGTGATGATCAGAGCATTGTCCCAAAAAAGGCCAAAGAAAAAAAGAAGGCCCAAAAAAGGGGCAATGGTACTATTCCTTTTTCCACACTTGTGCTTCAAAGTAGCACCATCTTCTTCATATAGAGAGTCTCTTGAGTTATCACTTTCATATACTAGTGGGAATTTTCATTATAGAACTTGGCTTGTATATTCCAACAATGGGCCTCCTCAAGTGCCCTAGGTCTTCGTGAGCAAGCAAGTTGAATGCACACCCACTTAGTTTCTTTTGTTGAGCTTTCATACATTTATAGCTCTAGTGCATCCGTTGCATGGCAATCCCTACTCCTTGCATTAACATCAATTGATGGGCATCTCCATAGCCCATTGATTAGCCTCTTTGATGTGAGACTTTCTCCTTTTTTGTCTTCTCCACATAACCCCCACCATTATATTCTATTCCACCCATAGTGCTATATCCATGGCTCACGCTCATGTATTGCGTGAAAGTTTATGAGTTTGAAATTACTAAGATATGAAACAATTGCTTGGCTTGTCATCGGGGTTGTGCATGATGAGAGCATTCTTGTGTGACGAAAATGGAGTATGACTAAACTATATGATTTTGTAGGGATGAACTTTCTTTGGCCATGTTACTTTAAGAAAACATAATTGCTTTGTTGGTTTGCTTGAAGTATTATTATTCTTTATGTCAATATGAACTTTTGTCTTGAATCTTCCTAATCTGAATATTCATACCGCAATTAAGAAGATTTGCATTGAAATTATGCCAAGTAGCACTCCGCAACAAAAATTCTCTTTTTATCATTTACCTACTCGAGGACGAGCAGGAATTAAGCTTGGGGATGCCTGATACGTCTCCAACGTATCTATAATTTTTGATTGCTCCATGCTATATTATCTACTGTTTTGGACTATATTGGGCTTTATTTTCCACTTTTATATTATTTTTGGGACTAACCTATTAACCGGAGGCCCAGCCCAGAATTGATGTTTTTTGCCTATTTTAGTGTTTCGAAGAAACGGAATATCAAACGGAGTCCAAACGGAATAAAACCTTCCGGAACGTGATTTTCTCACCGAACGTGATGCCTATATACATGATCATGCCTACATATTCTCATAACTATGCTCAATTCTGTCAATTGCTCAACAGTAATTTGTTCACCCACCGTAGAATACTTATGCTCTTGAGAGAAGCCACTAGTGAAACCTATGGCCCTCGGGTCTATTCTCATCATATCAATCTCCATCACTTTAATCTTGCTTTGCTTTTTACTTTGCCTTTACTTTTTACTTTGCATCTTTACACCCAAAATACCAAAAATATTATATCTATCAGATCTCACTCTCGTAAGTGACCATGAAGGGATTGACAACCCCTAATCGCGTTGGTTGCGAGTAGCTATCGTTTTGTGCAGGTACGAGGGACTTGAGCTGGCCTCCTACTGGATTGATACCTTGGTTCTCAAAAACTGAGGGAAATACTTACGCTACTCTGCTGCATCATCCCTTCCTCTTCGGGGAAATCCAACGCAAGCTCAAGAGGTAGCAGGCCCCGACACCGCACATCACCCCCCCCTAGTTGTATGACTCTGCAGAGTTACCATCGAGTGCTGAGGGTGTAACCTCTTACATCACTCCTGATGAGATCCCTGTAACATAGCTATACGGTCGAGGTCATCGAGGGTGATTTCCTCCTTAACCACTTCCGTTACGGCTCTATCATGCAACCCATCAAATGTGAACCTCGAGGGTGGATCCTCTTACGTTCACCTTGATGATAACATCGAGTGGAATTCACCGGGGGTGATTCCTCGGGTTTTCCCCTTGGTGTTAGACACATAGTTACTATGGTTACTATGACTTGCACTGAGCCCTGTTACTAAAGACGGGTCGGCCCTGAGGGGTACCCGTGCAAGCTTAATAGCGAGTGATGTGGAGTCGCGTTGACCTGGAAGGTGCCCGCGAGATACTTACGAGGCATGGCCGGGCATTCTTAGCCCTTGCCGCAAGTACTCGAGACGGGGCGACGGGGTCACATCGAATCGTGAGTCTCTGCTCGTTACCGCGTGCTCCTAATCCACTATGATTTGGATATTTGATCCGAGGGGCCTTTGGCCTGATAGCACTAACCATCACATGGGCATAGTATGGGCGTTCTGTATCGTATACATCAGCCGAAGCTTAATAGACGTCAGCGACTAAGCGGCGCGCGCCAGGTTGGACTGTGTAAGCTCCTGCCTTGTTGAAGGAGGTTGCTAGGTCTGCTCACCGGCCGCGTATGCAACGTGCAGGAGTTCCCGGGAAGATGGCCCATGACCCCTGGGGGCATAGGTTTAGTCCGGCGTGTTGACCTCTCTATTAAGCCTAGGTCGGGTTGTGGCGTATTGTTTGGCCGAGGCCGGGCATGACCCAGGAAAGTGTGTCCGGCCGGAGTTAATCGAGCGTGGTGGGTAAGTCGGTGCACCCCTGCAGGGAAGAAAACATCTATCGATAGCCTGTCCTACGGTAACAGACACTTGGAGTTGTATCCCGATCGATACAACTAGAACTGGATACTTGTGATGAGAAATGAATGGATATGAGAAATGGACATGAGAAATGGATAGTATGGCTCTGGGATTGCTTCCTCGCAGGGAGTCGAGAAAGGATCTCTGGCCGAGGTTGATAACACTACTACTTTACATTATGTTGATCTGTACTCTTCTATATGCTGCAAGATGCTTGAAGATGCTTGAAGATGCTAGTCTTCGATAGGCTAGGCTTTCCCCTTCTCTTCTGGCATTGTGCAGTTTAGTCCACAGATACAACCCATTCCTTTGATACAGATGCATACTTAGTTTAGATCTGATGTAAGTCTTGCGAGTACTTTGGATGAGTACTCACGGTTGCTTTGCTACTTCTTTTTCCCCCATACCCGATTGTTGCGACCAGATGACGGATCCCGTGAGCCAGATGACTCCACTGATGACTACTACTACCCGGAGGATGCCTACTACTACGTGAATACCGCAGACGACTAGGAGTAGCTAGGAGGCTCCCAGGCTGGAGGCCCTGCCTTTTCGATCATTGTTGCTTTTGTGTTAGCCTTCTTAAGGCAATCTTGTCTAACTTATGTCTGTGCTCAGATATTGATGCTTCCGTTGACTCTTGTGTATTCGAGCTTATGTATTCGAGCCCTCGAGGCCCCTAGCTTGCAATATAAAGCTTGTATTATTTTAATTTGTGTCTAGAGTTGTGTTGTGATATCTTCCCGTGAGTCCTTGATCTTGATTGTACACATTTGCGTGTATGATTAGTGTACGATTGAACCGAGGGCGTCACAAGTTGGTATCAGAGCCGACTTCCTGTAGGAATCCCCCTTCCACACTCCTTGGTCGAAGTCGAGTCTAGACATTACAAAACTTTTTACTAACATGGTTGTGTTCCTTACGGGCCCACGTCGCCATTTGGGTGGTATTAGGATCTTTTATTCCTCGTCTATACTCTAGGACTCTGATCTCTCTCCTATTCAGGTTAAAATGGTTTTACTAAATCTAACTTTAGGTTCTCGATAATACTTTCTCCCGGAGAGCCCCTCATTCCAGATGATCGCCTGCTACACCAGAAGATTCCGAAGATACTCTCCGATGTTCTCTCAAGACTTTGTGCCCGTTGCTTTTGTAATTCCCTACCACTTAAATATCCCTATGGATAAATACATACACCCGTCGTTCTTACTTTTATTCCAAGTTGATCTTGTTATTACAAGATACCTCGAACTTCTCTCTATTGCTCCGAGAAATCTTTGTGCTTACTGCCTTGTAGTTCCTTGTCGCCTGAATACACCTACAACTTAATCCTCACACTCACCAAGGATTTGTTTCTCCCCAGTTGTTCATGTGTTCACAAAAGTCTTTGAAATGCTATTCAATCTTTCGAGAATCCTCAGCAACCTATGGCTCTTGAAATTCTTGCTTGCTTTCATTATGGTCAATCCCATAAGTCTAGTAATCTTATTGGCATCCTTTGCCACTATCATTTTGAGTCCATTGATTCTATATGTGTGTGAATGCACGCAATCATCAGTTGATCCTTATAAATTATCTTCCCGACTTAGACGTCATTTTGAACATGAGCGGGATCTCGACCAATCATATTGCCATCGATTGTACCCCTAAGGCTATTCAACTTATCCATCCCTGATCAGAGCATTGCTTCTGATCCCTTGTCTTGGAATTCATAATTCCTTTGCATTTGAGCTTTGAGTTAGTCAGTTGTTTCTATAATCCAATGCACTTGCATTCCTTCTTCCTTTGATAGAGTACCGATACTCACATCGGATCCCTTCTGGACCACCATACCCCTTTTTCGGATTTTATCCGACAACGTCCTTCATATTCAGTAACCTTGTAGCCCTTTCCTCAGATACATAATGCCTTTGGTAAGTTGTATCCTCCGCTTTCTCAAGCATGCTCTACTACCGAGCTTGTGTTACTTACTCTCGAAATTTATGATATATGTTCCTAAGATGCCCCGATGGGTTGAACCTATGCCTTCCCTAAGTTGTGTGAACTCGAAAGTTATACGAGTTATACTCTATTGGCTTTTCGTCAGATAAAATTTCAATACTACAACTTCATCTAGAGCGAGAAGTAAAATGAAAGATTATGCATTGTAGAAGCGGGAGTCGACCCTAAACCTTTGTGTTCATGCCCACGGACACGGTGTGGAACTTATCATGAAAGCTTCTTGCAAGGATATTTAATCATTTGAATAATTCTTTCGGTATCATAAATTGGATCCCTTGCAGTTATGGTCTCGACCATATTTCCTCCTTGATCTCATTCACTGGGTAAGTTAAAATTACTTATCCTCTACAAATCATTTCCCCTGTCCAACCTCTACTCCGATTTACCTTCTGGCATTACACCTAGTACTTGATACTGGGAAGCTTTATACCCCATCACATCATTCCTAGCCTGATCGGCTATATTTTATCGTGTCAACTTTTAACTGTGCTACCTGGTCCTTATGCCCAGAGAAAATTCCTACAACGAGCTAAGCCTACGTCGATCTTCCTCATCTTATCATTTCACCTCGAACAACAAGCTTGGCTTTGAGCTTGTGTCGAATCCTTGTTTCTCATAGCCTTTCACTTCATCCTCCCTTTTCTGCTCGAGGGCATCTTCATAGAGTCTCTCGACAAACTTTGTCTTGATCACCGTCACACTTTGGCTTCTTTAGAGAGGTCAGTTGAATTCATGGCTAGAAATACAATCCTTCCCCTCGATGATTTATGTTATCATCGACAACATTCTTGCCTTCCCCAACATAAACTTGTTTTTTTAATTTTGGAAATACATCCTTTTTGGCATGTCGATGGATTGTGGCTGAGCCCGTCGGCCACACCCTCATCTTTTCACTGCTAAAATTGTAAGACATATTTTCTAAGTTGTTTCCGATGGATCCTTGGTGTATCCAAAGTCTGACCTTTGCTTGAAACCATGTAAATGCTATCTCGAAGCATGTCTATGGTAATCCGATCTCCAATAAGAACGTTTGAAGAACGATATTAATTTTTCTTTATCAATTATCCAAACACCGTTGTATGGGTAATATCATGAAATTTGTTTCCCCTTACCTAAATGGTTTTATACTTCTATCTTGTCATGGATATTATGCTCTGCTTGTCCTTGGGAAGGATATACCCCTGAAATATGTGTTTAAACACATTTTCCTTTCCATTGTTCTGTTTAATCTGACAATTACATTTTTCCTTTCCATTGGTTTGTTTAAACCTTATTGTGATCTACATTATATGAGGAGTAATATTTCCCTGCTTATGTAAACACCTCGTTGTATCACTCTGTCAGTAAGACCCTGTTGCTATTGTTGCTGACATTCCGGTAGCCACCGATGGACGAGAACTTTGCCTAATGGCCCGCCTCGTTCAATGAGCAGGATAATGGTTCTCTTTGTCCCTCGTCCTTGGTACCAACGTTGTTGCCAACATAACTGACAGGCTACCCTCTGACATGCCTTGCTATTATAACCGTGCAAGATGCCAGCACCCTTCCTACTTTTAACCCACATGGTGGGCCCATAACCCACAGTCCCACAGGATCGAAACCTGACTCTTCTGTGCCCCCTATTTCTAAGGTTATTCCTCCCGCTTGACTTCGTATCATGTCACGAGCCACCTTCCGAGAGATGATATATTCTTGATGCTCTGAACCCCTTTCTCACACTCGGTTCAGGTATCAATCGTTTGTCCATCCACTTGAAACCTCCTATTGTACCTTCATACTTTGCTCTCGATGTATTATTAAGTTTCAACTCGAGAGATACTTCTGCCTTATTCCCTGAATTGTTCAACAGATAATTAACCCTATAAGAGTCAGTTCTCCTGAAGTTACTCTTTAATTCCCCACTTAAATCTTGGGACGAGATTTCTTGTACTGGAGGAGATTTGTAACACCCCCAGTGTCATGCTACAGTAATCCCCTGTTGATGGTGCCATGTCATCACACTACTGTTCCTAATACTCACTTGATCCAAATCACTATTCATGTTCAAACTCAAATTCAAAGTCAAAAATTCAATTTGCCAAACATGAAAACTAAAATGTTCAAAGTGTGGAAAATAATCACTGAGTAATTGTCATGTTGGAACCAACCTCTTCTAAATTCCCAAAATGCCCATGGGAATTAATTCAGTGCTCCAGTAGCATTTAAATTGGCCTTTTCCATTTCTAAAATTAATTAGGCAACTCCTTTTGACCCCAAACTTTTTGTTCCATCTCAAGGTATTGTGTTAGTTTTATGTGCCAAGTTTTGTTCAAAACAAAACTCATTTGGTATTAAAAGAAAATGCAAAACAGAGCAAATAAAAGAAAAAAGAAAGAAGAAGTGAGGGAGAGAGAACCCCACCAAGCCCCCGGGCCTTGTCCCATCCGGACCAACCCACCAGGCCGGCCCAACCGCGGCCTCCCCCACTCCCC
>NC_041388.1:434041416-434074714 GCF_002162155.2 Triticum dicoccoides
GTCCGGGCGATCCACATCGCCCCTGACCCCGCCTCGCCCCCGACACCCGCGGCGCCCCGAGGCTGACGTCGCCGCGCGGAGCCCCCGTCGCCGGACTTCCTCGTCGCCGTCGCCGTCGTCTACCTCGTCCTCTCCCTCGCCGGACGCTGTCGTCCCCGTCCTCCTCAAGCACGCTGCCATAATCCCTACCCCCCGCCGTGAGCCCCGATCCCCTCCTCTCCTCCGTTGTCGCACCTGCTCGTAAGGCCATGCTCGCCCCTGCGTTTCACGCCACAGCGCCCCATGCGCGCCCCCTGGCCGCATCCGGCCACGACCGGCCGTGTGCCGGCCGTCCCCTGGTCGCACCCCGCCGCTCCCGTCGTCGTGCGTTGAACCCGCAGCCGCCCTTGGCCGTGCTTGCCTGCAACTGCTGCTGTCGCGGCCGCTCCCTGCTACTGGCCGCCGACCGCCCCGCCTCTGGCCTCCCCTCCCCCTGCCGCGTCGTGGCCGCGAGCTCGCGCTTGACCGGCCTCTGCAGCCGCGCGCCCGCGCCCCTCCTCACAAGCCCCGTCGCCGCTTCCACTTCTGCTTCTACATCGCTTCGGCCTCCGGCGGCCGCTCGCGCAACACCGTGGCCCCGCCCCGCTTCGCGCCTCGCCGGCTCCCCCGGGCGCCGGCCACCATGCCCGCACACGGTTTGGCCCTATGGGCCACTGCCCAGTGGGCCCCCCACGCCCAGAACGTTAAAAAAAGAAGTAAAAATTAATAATGTAAAATAATAATTAAAATGTTAATTAATTAATTAATTAGCTTAATTAACAATGTTTAGTTAACTAATTAACTCTAATTAACCTGCTACTTAAATGTTAACAAATAGTTAGTCTTCAGCCTATGACATGTGGGACCCATCTGTCAGGTTGACCAGGTCAACTGCTGACGTCATGATGACATCAGCAAACACTATTCTGGATAATGTTGATTTAAATAATTAAATAAATTCTAAAAATGATTTAAATCTTTTAAAATCAATATAAAATAAACCGTAGCTCAGATGGAAAAACTTTGTACATGAAAGTTGCTCAAAACGACGAGACGAACCCGGATACGCAACCCGTTCGTCCGCCACACGTCCCTAGCATAGCAAACCTGCAACCGTCCCCCTCCGTTTCATCTGTCCGAAAATGCCTAACTTCGGGAAAACTTTCCCGGATGTTTTCCCCCTTCGCCAGTATCGCCTAGTACTGCGTTAGGTCACCCCTGGCACCGTGTTTTGCCTTGTTACATTTTGTGATGCTTGTTTGCCCCGTATTAACTATTTCTCCCCCCTCTTCTTCTTCGGTAGACCCCGAGACCGACGTTGATGCGACTGAGTACGACTACATCCCCGACGACCCCTCCTTGCCAGAGCAACCAGGCAAGCAAACCCCCCTTGAGCATTCCGATATCGTCCATTTCTTTCCCTCTCATGCTTGCATTAGAACTGCTACTACTTTCTGTATGATCCTACTCTGATGCATAGCCTGTTGTTGTTACCTGCTTTCATACCTTACGTGCTTATCCTAAACTGCTTAGAATAGGTTGGTTAGGGATCCATCAGTGACCCCCACCTTGTCCCAGTTGCCTCGCTTTATGTTCGATGACTCAATCAACGTGATCGACGTCCAGGCCCCGACACCGCACATCACCCCCCTAGTTGTATGACTCTGCAGAGTTACCATCGAGTGCCGAGGGTGGATCCTCTTACATCACTCCTGATGAGATCTCTGTAGTATAGCTATACGGTCGAGGTCATCGAGGGTGATTTCCTCCTTAACCACTTCCGTTACGGCTCTGTCATGCAACCCATCAAATGTGAACCTCAAGGGTGGATCCTCTTACATTCACCTTGATGATAACATCGAGTGGAATTCACCGGGGGTGATTCCTCGGGTTTTCCCCTTGGTGTTAGACACACAGTTACTATGGTTACTATGACTTGCACTGAGCCCTGTTACTAAAGACGGGTCGGCCCTGAGGGGTACCCGCGCGAGCTTAATAGCGAGTGATGTGGAGTCGCGTTGACCTGGAAGGTGCCCGCGAGATACTTACGAGGCGTGGACGGGCATTCTTAGCCCTTGCCGCAAGTACTCGAGACGGGGCGACGGGGTCACATCGAATCGTGAGTCTCTGCTCGTTGCCGCGTGCTCCTAATCCACTACGATTTGGATATTTGATCCGAGGGGCCTTTGGCCTGATAGCACTAACCATCACATGGGCATAGTATGGGCGTTCTGCATCATATACATCAGTCGAAGCTTAATAGACGTCAGCGACTGAGCAGTGCGCGCCGGTTGGACTGCGTAAGCTCCTGCCTTGTTGAAGGAGGTAGCTAGGTTTGCTCACCGGCCGTGTACGCAATGTGCAGGAGTTCCCGGAGAGATGGCCCATATGACCCCTGGGGGTATAGGTTTAGTCCGGCGTGTTGACCTCTCTATTAAGCCTAGGTCGGGTTGCGGCGTATTGTTTGGCCGAGGCCGGGCATGACCTAGGAAAGTGTGTCCGGCCGAAGTTAATCGAGCGTGGTGGGTAAGTCAGTGCACCCTTGCAGGGAAGAAAACATCTATCGATAGCCTGTCCTACGGTAACGGACACTTGGAGTTGTATCCCGACCGATACAACTAGAACTGGATACTTGTGATGAGAAATGAATGGATATGAGAAATGGACATGAGAAATGGATAGTATGGCTCTGGGATTGCTTTCTCGCAGGGACTCGAGAAAGGATCTCTGGGCGAGGTTGATAACACTACTACTTTACATTATGTTGATCTGTACTCTTTTATATGCTGCAAGATGCTAGTCTTTGATAGGCTAGGCTTTCCCCTTCTCTTCTTGCATTCTGCAGTTTAGTCCATAGATACAACTCATCCTTTGATACAGATCATACTTAGTTTAGATGTGATGTAAGTCTTGCGAGTACTTTGGATGAGTACTCACGGTTGCTTTGCTACTTCTTTTTCCCCCATACCCGATTGTTGCGACTAGATGACGGATCCCAGGAGCCAGACGACGCCACTGATGACTACTACTACATGAAGACCGCAGACGACTAGGAGTAGTTAGGAGGCTCCTAGGCAGGAGGCCTTGTTTTCTCGATCATTGTTGCTTTTGTGCTTGCCTTCTTAAGGCAATCTTGTCTAACTTATGTCCGTGCCCAGATATTGATGCTTCCGCTGACTCTTGTGTATTCGAGCTTATGTATTCGAGCCCTCAAGGCCCCTGGCTTGCAATATAATGTTTGTATTATTTTAATTTGTGTCTAGAGTTGTGTTGTGATATCTTCCCGTGAGTCCTTGATCTTGATCGTACACATTTGCGTGTATGATTAGTGTAAGATTGAATCGAGGGCGTCACAATACTCTCCCCTCTCGTTGCTATGCATCACCATGATCTTGTGTGTGCGTAGGAATTTTTTTGAAATTACTACGTTCCCCAACAGCAATATCACTAAGCACTTGAGCAAATAGATCATGATCAAAACCTCATCCCCTTTTAATAGTATTGGATTTCCTATGGACTCAATGTGATCTTGGATCACTTAACCAAAAATGTAGAGTCTTGAGCTTTTGCCAATCCATATCCTTAGCATTTTGGGGGGCCCACAATCACTAGTCCTTGCCATGCCAATCATTGAACTTCTTGAAATCTTTAACTTGAATGGATATTAGTTCAATGAGATATATGTTGTTATGAATTACCAAAACCACCTGGGGATTAGTTGCACCTTCACAAGCTTTCTCACAGAAACCAAAGGAAATAGCTCTTCTCAGTCATAATACAATAAAACACCCTCCACAAATATGAATCTCCCTCAGATGCATGATTAGTGACATCATTAAAAATATCAGAGTTATGTGACAGTCTAGTTCTTTTAATTTTTTTCACCCCTACCTTAAAATGTTACTCTCCTCCGCAAATGTAAGGAATTTGCATCACACTACAAAATGCAACAAAGAAATTCAAATTTATTCTTCATAGGCTGCCCCATAAACAACCAGGAGGCCCAACTCCACTTTCTTCTTTTTGTCTCATAAATTCAACTGAAGCACATAAGATCTTGTTTTGCAGGTTTTAATTTGCAAGTGAGCAGATCTCACACCAGACAAAACATCACCAGATTTATCCACACTAGGCGTCCATTTCCATCGAGTACTTCACCAGGATCAAGTTTCATAAAAAAAACTACTAGGAAAATCCCTCTTCATTGTTTGAAGACAAATAACATACAAGGAATGCTCTCTAATCAATTCACAAATACAGGTGGCCATACCTCTCTTCCCGCACCTCTACAATTCCAAATGAGACTTAACATTTTAATCTATGTGGCGTATGTGTTTTTCTAGTGGGTCTGTTAGGAGGCAGAGCAGTACCTACCAGTCCACCCATTTTCTTAATCTGACTTCTAGTGAGGGGTTTAGACACAACTACATTCGCCTTATTTTTCCTTTTATTTTTATATTAAACCATGGTAAATAATTCTGCATCCACATTACATCCATCAATTCAATTAGCATGTAAAGAAGTAGATTCACCGGCTTCATTATTATTACACAACCAACTTTTATATTGTTGTTCAATTTCGGCACACTTATCATTTAAATGGTTTCTAGAAATTTCCAATTCTTTAATAACATCAATAACTGTAAAATCACACTCAAGAATATGGCCACCTGTAACATCAATAGCAGCATGTTGTAACATAACATTATCAGATAGAGAAGCACAAGAATTAAAGGATAGATTATTCTCCATATCTTCCAAGTTCTTTTTCCTTGTAAGATTAGTAGCCCTACCCATCACATTGCCCATATTCACATGAACATTCCTCTGGCTGATCTTTACTCCATTGGTTGATTTATAATAGAAACCGTATATGAGGGATATTGCAACCCCACTGGCACACATGGGACAATTTGACAGGTGCTAACCGTAATGTCACTAGTCCCAGGAGTAGAAATTCATTTCTTTTGCATGACAATGTCCTAATAGTTTTACTATTCACATCACCTAACCCCTGGATTGTCTCCATCTAAAGCCCTTGTGTTCTATACATGTTCATGCGTACGCATTCTTGATTTTAAGGTTTAATCCATGGTAAAATAAGTTAATCACTTCCAAAAAGATAAGTTTGACCAATATAGAGCAAAGGAGCTACAATACAACATGTTGGGTTTGCTCATGAATGATGGCACTGGCACACCCCTCACACTTTCTTTGTCAACCCTCTTAATGGTAGTTTCACAACATTAAAGCCACGGCCTTTTTTCCTTCCTCCAAGGTAATCCTACAAGGTTTGGGGAATTTTTTGAAGCCGCAGGATTTTCTCCTTCCTTAGTGCGTTTAAATCTACAAGGTTCGGAAAAAGGTCAAAGATGTGAGTTTTTCTCATTGCTTAATGCATTAGTACTATAAGCCTTGGGATTTTTTTCTTCTGAATCCATGAGCTATAGAAGCCAAATAAAATGTTCGACACAGTTATCAAGTGTATGACACTATTAATAGGCAAAAAAAAGGCCCAAGGAACGAAACATGTATTGAATGAGAGGATCGTGAGAAGCCAATTTTGGCTGGTGCTTCGCTTAGAGTTGGCCAGAACACACGTCCAATTATTGTTATAGACATGCTTCTCATCTCTACCACTTATAGCTGTAGCGATAGAGTTAATGACGAATGCTCGCGCATCTCGACAAAACAAACATAAACAAGTGCGACTTTAGCAATTTCGCAATGGAACTATAGAAGTATCCCATAAATAAGAGTCTACGCGGCGTAATTTATCCTCACACCTCATTGTTTCTTGACTCGCCGAAAAAGCCGTAGCAGAAAATAGCATATAAACCCACCGGAACAAAATTGAGCTCGCACCAAACTATACATCACAATTTATTTTCACAAGTGATCCTACTAACAAAATTAGAAAATGGACCCCTCAAAGAAAATGGAAAATGGAGCACGATGAGAAGCACAATTGGCAGGTTCTATGGAGTTTACTAAAACAGCCGAGCCCACTAGGCCACTAATCTCCCTTGTCAAGCGTACTAAACCCACTTTCTCCGGATCGAGGCTTAACAGGACGGATAAATTATACAAGTGCCGGGCGACCCGGCCCGTGTCAGGATCGCAATCTCCGCAGTTAAAGCCCCAGCCAGTGCCACTCCATCTCCAGTCCAGTCCAGACGCCCCTATCGCGCGGCTGTACGCACTGCACACGCGCAGCCCGGCGCTACCCGCGTGCTGCTGTCGCCTCGCCTGTCGGTGCTCATCCGCTTCCTCTCCGCTCCGCTCGCCGCCGGCCGGCCGCCGCAATGGTGGACCCGCGGCAGGTGCTGGCGGGGTTCCTCACCCTCTCCATGTTCGTCATGCTCGGCAACATGATCAAGCACGACCACTTCACCTCCGTCTCCGAGGTACTAGCCGAGATCTCCCGCCTCCCCCTCCCCCCTCCATAGCTGCTCTCGTTTCCCCGCCCGCTTCCGGTTTGCATTACAGGGGTGTTCTTTTTCTGGAGGGAGATTTGCGGGGGGCGTTTGGGGGTCCTGCTGTTGTTCTGTTCTGTTGCCTGATTTTGGTTACCATTCACTTGATTCTGCATCGTTTGGTTGGTCCAGACTCCATAGAGCGCTAGATGCGAGGGGTGATTTTGCCTCTGTGGTTTTGACCCATCTGTGCAGTATTGTGCTTAGGATTGGGAATTTTTCATTTTCTCGTACCAGTTCTTGCCAAAAATCTCAACGGATTTGCTGTCGCAGTCACATGAAAAACTCAGATAAAAGTTCAGTTAATGTTTTTTCAGTTCACTGTGCAATGGATGGCTCCAAATCTGAAGTGATTTGTGGATCTAAGCTAGGGAAGGCATCTCGACTCTCGAGAGTTGTGTGTCAGACCGTCACGTGACCTTGACTTTGAGGGCTTAGCTAGGGTTTAATAATCCAATCCTAGTTTTTCAGCACGTTGCACCAAGCTTTGGGGTCAAAAAAAGAATCAGAAGCTTGGTTTCTGTGGTAATTAATAAATTATCCCTCCTGCGACTACGAGCTTTCCATAGAAAAAGCAGAGTTTGTGGGGACATATATCGGTCAAAAGAAACCATCAATTGCAAAGATAAAAATGCAGAAGGGGAAGCAAAGCAAAGACTTTAATTTCTTTATACAGAAATAATCTCATGTTAGAGTATGAGCTAGACAGTGAGGGTTGTCCATTTCATGAATCACTATCAATTCTCCAGCTTATGCTCTCCCTGTCTCCCAGTCCTTGACTTGTTCAGATGTTCTGCCGACAAACAAATCAACTGCTATTTTTAACTGATGGAAAAAGAAATTCTGCTTTTAACTGATGTGGCCATGCTATAACTGCTCTCAAACTGAACATCCAACAGCTGGCCGTGGACGCAACAGGCGTGGAGCTCAATGCAATGAAGATCGCAGACAATACTGAAATAACCAAGGCTGGAGTGGAGCTCGAGGCTACTGAGGAGATTAAGCCGTGCTGGACCAAACCAAGCCCAAGTAACAATATTATGTGTTCAAGAAGTTTTCCGTCACATCCATAACTATTACCGATTAATCTGGTTACTCATGCTTGTGGTTTCTGCAGAGGATGATCAGTCTAACGGTTTTGTTACCTTGTCATTGACTATTGGCCCTGAATACCATGCATCACAGGTACGCCCGTAACTTGGAACTTGCCCTCATGAATGTAGTTGAGTAAACAGAAAATCAGCTTATGTTTGTGTGTTTGCCCTTTGGTTGCAGATTGCTGATGCTGTAGTGATTGCAAGGTATCTGGGAGCTACACTTGTACTTCCAGAAATCAGAGGAAATGAATTAGGAAAGAGTCGGTATGTTTCTAGAAAATGATGCAATTTTAATCTGTTCCATAAGATATGGCTTCCTGCAGACATCTATTGGTGAAAACATGTGTTTCACCACATGAGCATCTAGAAAATTTTCTTGTTCACTATATGAGCACCTTGATTTATTTCCCACAAATGAACATCAACACTGTCTTAAGACAACTCTGGTGACTCTTTTTGTCAATGAGTGGTTAGTTCTATTTAAATATTGAACTGTGTACTTAGTATGGATAAACAATGCAAAGAAGTTTCTTGTCATATCTCTACTGTTCTGCCCAAATAAATACATTCGGTTCTGCAACTCAAAATAATGAATAGTAAGTTCTCTAAAATAGACAATAATGAATATTCTGAATTCCACAAAATCACTGTGCTTTCATTTCATAGACTCCGATGATTGTTACTTTGAAGAACAATTATTGATGATTGATACTTTGGGGTGGCATCTCAATTCTGAACTAATGATATAAATTTCATGAACAGAAAATTCCAAGACATGTACGATGTGGAAAAATTTAAGATGAACTTGGATGGTGTTGTCAAAGTAGTAGATAAACTTCCTGCTGAATTGACCACTAAGAAGCCAGCCGTTATTAGAGTACCAAACAGGGTGACAGAAGACTTCATCCTGGACACCATCCAGCCCGCCTTCCAAAAGAACAGTTACCTACGACTTGCAATTATTTTCTCTTCAGTAAGTTTGAAACCGAAAGGGACGAATAACAAGGACTTGGATTCAACTGCTTGCCATGCAATGTTCACTGGGCTCAAACTGAACGCTGAATATTCAGAAGTGGCTGAACAGATGCTGGGCAGGCTTAAAGAGCTAAGCAAGAAATCGGATGGCAGGGTGCTGGCGGTCGATATGCGGACCGACTTGCTAGAGAAGAAGACCTGTAAAACAAGCGCGGGTGCAAGAAGGAAAGGCTGTTACAATCCTCAGGAGGTTCTGAATTTCCTGAAGAAGGTCGGCTTCTCTGCTAATACAACCATCTACTTGACAGAGACATGGTGGCACAAAGGCCTGAATAATCTGAAGAGGGCATTTCCACACACTTATACCAAGGCAAGTAACTCATCCAGTACCATTTAATTAGTCCGCGTCATATTCTGTTTTCTCTTGACCAGATTTTTAACTTACAATCTGTCTTTGTGCAGGATGACATAATGCCGGCTGAGAAGAAAGGAGAATTCCTGAATTCTGGCGATTCAGACCTAGCAAGAGCCCTGGACCTCGAGGTCTGCTCGCAGACCGACGTTTTCGTCCCCGCCATCCCCGGTATGTTCTACGGAAACGTGGCCGGTAAGAGGATCGCGGCAGGCCTGACCCAGATCCTTGTCCCGGCTCCGGTGGTGGGCGGTTCGGCGCAGGCCTCAGACTTCGTCTCCACATACATCACCAAGAAGAGCCACTTCGCCTACTCATGCTACTGCTAGTGCTGCCGCTTAGATCGTTTGTTGTCAGTAATAAGAATGAACTGAAGTGAGCTGCTTGGCCATGCTTTGGGTAGATATGCAAGTGTTGTTGTTGTACTATTACTAATTTAGGTTTTGTTGTGGGAAGCACAGTATCAGAATGTTGTCTGGGAACAAACACCACAGGCACATGCATGATTACAGTGTGCTACAGAGTGGACCGTGAGGTCTGTCTCTAGGCATGGCATGCGAAAAGAGTGTGCCTCATGTACCAAGTTGTATTGCTTATAATCATCCTATATCAGCTCACCAGTTCTGGCAGAAATTGGCTCTGAAGTTTTTATTCTCAATGGAAGATGTGATTTCTGTCTAACAACTGTGCAAGTTTATCTATTGATGACACTTTGTGGTCATCATCACTCTGTTGCAGTTTCTCTACTTAAATAAAAAAGCAACAGCTCGCAAGAAAAACTAACCCAATTCAATGGCTTGCTGCCTTCATCTCCGTCTCCGTCTCATCTTCTCCTCGCCTGCCGGAACAGCTCCGGCGGCCCCTGACGCCACTCATCAGCGGTGCAGGTTCGCGCCGTGCATGCGCACTGGGCTACATTAGACCTTGCAGTAGCTTAATGACAATAGTTGCTGGTACTTGGAGCTGTTAAATCCAACAGAATAAGCAAAAGGGGCCTGGCTTTATGCCTACACATGGCACCAGCAATCAGTGGAAACAGCTGCAACTTGCAGCAAAAGAAAGCTGTTCTCTAGCAGCACAACAACTTGTTCCAAATTCACAGCCATTTGGATGGGAGTTTAACCCTAACCCCGTACAGTACTACCGTACTTATTTTGTAGACTACTACTACAACTGAGTGATATCTACCAGTGCACAAGCTTCCTGCCATTCCTTCCCCGAAAAAAGCTCCCCTCTCTCTCATTCCCTATGGGCGCATCTGCGCCCAATTCTACAGGGGCTGCTCTTTGCCCCTCTCTGAAGCTCCAGTCGAGATGAAGCCTGAATTTTGGCCCCGTTTGCAGCTTCTCCAAAAATTGCTCCTAGTCCTCGGGCTAAGTCTCAGCTCTTGCCGCCCTGCTCTTCATCTGCAGCACACAATGGAATGCATGTAGGGGATAGTTACTATAAGCTCGTTGGGTGAAAACAAAAGGAAGCACAAGGATCAGCAACTGTGTATGCAGGGAAATTACCGCGGCGGCGTGGCCTTCTCCAGGCACAACAGTGCTTCAAGTAATCCTGGAAAGGTCTGGCCGGAACAGGAATGGACTTGCCAACATACGCGAGGGGCCAGCTGGATTGGAAAGACAGACAGAGAGATGGTAATGTGGCCATTGGAAGGAAGAAATAAATCACTCTTTAACAGTTCTCAGAGTGTAATTTATGGGTTGCCATCAACGTGTTGGAAAATTAATGCCCAGATTAATTAAACTGACAAAAAATTCTTTACCACTGGCGCATAAACAAAGGGATATTTGGATATATGAAATAACTGTACACAAATATGCATTCAGAGTAGAAAAGAAGTGTCCTGTCTGTGCGATGGAGTTCTCCTATATATACCTGACTGCACCAATTGCAACTGATAGCAGCCATAGCTTCCAACCGAGCCTAACAGTTCCGAAGAACTTCCCGAGAAATTCAATTATCAAGATCTGCAAGATGAGATGATGTCCAGAAACTCAACTTTTAAGATCTGCTGGATGAGATGATGATACTACTTGTGCCTTGTCAAAAACATGTATGCGTTCAGATAGCAAGTTACTACGTTGTTACCTGAAGTACGGTTGTTATACCCACTATACCCATGAAAAGGCGGTTGCTCGTGACTCCTCTCAAGACATTCTTCTCCTCAGGCTTGCGAGCATTGAACTCATTGAAGATCTGACATGAATGGCACATGAGGCGTAAGGAAAGAATTCTATGATTTCCTACATGTATCAGGAATATGTACATTTGCATCTTTAATGCATATCCAACAACGAAATCGGTATTCAGAGGGGATGTGCTAGGGCTACACAAGGAAGTGACAGCAAACTATAGTCTCGCTATAATATTGAATCGATGAATGTTGCCAGTGATCTTACTTGGCAGAAGACAAATGCATTGAAGACAAAGGTGTTCTTCATTTTGTCAGCGCACTCTCGACTTTCATTATGCAAATGGAAAATCCTTTTGCCATCAAAATTGAAGACTAGAAGAACTGTTATCTGATAAAGAGCCTGCAACAGATCCATATAGATATGAAGAAAAGCTGTTCAACAGGTTTAAAATTGCATGTGTGCATATGTACAGGTGAATTAGACAATTAGAGACCTGGATAAACAGGTTTCTCCACATAATGTTTGTAACAAGGGGTTCCCTGCAGAAGTGAAATAAGAAGTGTATGATGATGGTTTTTCCGACAAAGTACATAACAGTATATAAAGAAAATTTGTCAATAATTTGTAGAATGGTGCATCGTACCTTCTGCCAACAGGATGTCTCTTCATTAGGTTATCTGTTGGTGGTTCAGTTGCTAATGCAAGGGCTCCCAGTGTGTCCATGATAAGGTTCACCCAAAGAAGCTGCCAGGTGAAAAATGATATGGTTGTAAACAAATAAACAGGGCATTTCTTCAGAGTATCTTAGATAAGATTTCTGCAGCATCACCTATAATATTTCAGTAGTTCGCCATATTTATTCATAAGATTTAGCAGTCTGCCACAAAGATATTACATATTTTTGATTGTTTCTTACAATATTTTTTATGTGCATGTCAGCTTAATAACTGAAGCAAATAAGAATGCACATAAACAGGCAATAATAAATGAGATAATAACTGTGGGATATATAGCTATTAGAAGAAGATAACACAAATCAAGAAAAGAGTCCAACCTCAACTGCATTCAGAGGAACCGCACCAGAGGACACGGCAGCAACCACATTTATTACCAGGGCAGCGACATTAACAGTCAGCTGGAACTGGATAAATTTCTGAATATTTGCGTAGACAGAACGTCCCCAACGAACAACCTAACACAAGGAAGGAAAGTCAAGATTTTTCCTCTACATAGAAGTTTAAAATAAGTTATCACTAGACCACAACTATGGCATGTGACGTAGTACAACTGTTGTGTATGCATCTGTCACAATATATCACATGAAATAGATATATTTGCATATAGACAAACCATGCCGGTATGTGTGATAACTGAAAGTACAATGACAGGCTAACATGCTGACGTTTTTCTTCTGTATAAAAATAGACATTATGCATTGATGTTGGAGAAGACAACCTTGACAACGGATGTGAAGTCATCATCTAAGATTATAATGTCTGAGCTTTCTTTAGCAACTTCTGTTCCCGAGATGCCCATTGAAAGACCGATATCAGCCTATAAGACCAAAGAAAAAAAGGATTACACGATGATTTTAGATTGACACTTCAATACATAACGACATAGTTGTAGTCTTGCAGACAGACCTCATGTAATGCTGGGGCATCGTTAGTGCCATCACCGGTCACAGCTACTACATGGCCTTTTCTTTTCAAAGCTTGCACAAGCAAAAGTTTGTCGTTTGGAGAAGACCGCGCCATTACCTGAAATAAAAGTAGATAGATTAACTGAGACCACTTAGCAAACAAATTCATAAACTTGGAAGATATTTTACATCAAGAAATTACAAAGTACTTTATACTGTATCATAGAAAATTTGTTCTTATTTATAGAAGATATTTTATAGTACTTTATACTGTATCATAGATGCTGCTTGTGGTTTTGAAAGCTCCAAATATGAGAGAGATGATGAAGGGATAGAGAGAGGTGGGTTACTGTAATCTTGTCAGCAACTTCTTCTCGTGCAGTTTCAGACATTTCACGGAACACCTTCCCTTCTATTATTATTGTCTCTGAAGCAGCATCCTTTGCATTTAGTATTCCACATTCGAAAGCAATGGCCTTAGCTGTTTCAACATTATCTCCAGTGACCATCCGTACCTAAAACAAATATGCTTTCTGAGAACAACAAAATAATGCTTTAATCAAACGCGAGAAACCAATATGTTATCTTAAAACACAAATAAAATCAAGCTTAATATTATAACTTCTACCCATCTGATCACTGCAATACATAGCTGAAACAAGTCAACAACAATGATCAGAGGATATCTGCTTTTTTACCATCTTATTGTTTTAGTTGAATTGAACAACAAAATCGGCATTAAGTTGGATTTGCTCAGCACTAATATACACACTTCCATCACATTATTCGACCAACTAACAGACATCAGGCATGACGAATTACTGTCCTAACATGGTATGGAAGCAGTACCAAGGATATTTAAATCAAATGGAAAAGGTACAGGCAAAAAAAAAGGAACTGAAGTATCATAAACATTTTAAAAGCGAACCGCCTTGATCCTAACCACCTATTATAAACTCAATAAGTTAAAAATCCCAGGGGAAGAATTTGAAAGAGAAATAGAAGGAAAGAAAATAAGAGCAAACAATAATAAACCATAGATGATAATAACCTTCACACCAGCAGCACTGCATAATTGTACAGCGTCCCTTACTCCTGGGCGACAGGGATCCTACATCAAAAAAGAATTTATAGGGCTGAATAGCTGCATGCAGTCATCAGTAGGTAGAAATTATATATGGCAAAACTGGAAAAAAAATTGCGCCTAAACAGATTCGAACATAAAGAGTTCTGAAAGAAGCAGGCATTTTAACAATGATGGGAAACATGAGGAACAAGTGATGCAAATAAAACTGATGAACTAGCATGGCCAAGTATCATCCGAAAACTATAGTTGGCGAAGGACAGCTTGACGTGCTTGCCAACCGTAGTGGGCTCAACTCATCTAATCCATTCTTTCATAATGTCCTGTGATTCTCCATTATCCCGGTGCCACTCTCCCAGTATCATCATGACTAACTATTTTACAGAAACCTCCAAACAAGACACATTTGGTTCAGTTTCTCCATCTCTTAATAATCTGTAGTGTCTCATTTACATCAAACTTGACATTGTGGTTTTGAAGCATCCAACTAGCAAGATGAAGATGGGCCATTCTGTCCTTGTATTCTTTTTCGCTGATATGGCATCATGGCATGGACTGCTAAAATTAGCCATAAATGAGAACAGAAAGAGCAGAAGAGGCCATGCACAACTTTTCAAATGCTGGTAGAAGCATAAAGTAAACACCATCTCACAACACACACCTTTATCCCGACCATTCCAAGAAGAGTCAGATTTTCCTCAGGCAACTGCCACTTATCGAGATCCTCCCTAGGAACCATTGAGAGCTCGCAGGTGCAATATGCAAAAGCAATACAGCGCAGTGAACTCATTGACATATCGTCAATGAATCTCTTCAATTCGTTATACTGTAGAAGCACTAACAACTTAGTAAAACTTCAGAAGTGAGGCCCGAATTAATTTGGGTTGGTATTTACCTTGTCAGAACTCATTGGATGAACTGAACCATCAACAGAAAACCAGCTTTTGCAAGATGCTAATACTAGCTCAGCAGCACCTTTCCAGTGGATGTGTACATAAGCATCTGACTGCACTTACAAAACCAAATAGCACTGAGGTAACACATACTAAAATGAACTAGGAAATATTTTATTACAGCATAAATAGTATGATCAAGATTCAAGACAAAGCACTCATTTGCAACATGTATTCATGTACAACATAAATGAACCAAACAAGGCAAAGAGAAAATGTAAAGAAACACAAATGTTATGTTGACAGGATCAGACAAAACATATACAACTTATGCAGCAAGTGTGTGAGAACTATTTTTCTGAAAGATAGTAAATCGCACAAAGAAACTACAAGATGCAAAACCAATGAAAAAGTCAGATACTTAGCACTAAAACATAGAAGGAAAGTCAATAATGAAGATTAAAAAGGACTATTTCTTATTTAACATTACATGATTTCCTTCAGAATATCAAGTACATGAAAATGTGCTTACCACCTGCACTGCAACGCCACCACGTTTCTTCACTGAGTTGAATGGGAGAACGCGAAGAACTGAAGATTTTGACCTCACATCGGTGAAATTCATCCCAATCTATTCAGTTGAATTGTCAATTCTATGGAATAAACTTGAAAGAAATAATGATGAATGAAAGATATTGTCAATTTAATGGGACAAACTTGGAAGAAGTAATGATGAACAGAACAGAATATATGAAATACCTCAAGACCCCAAGAAAGAATTGCTTTTTCAGTTGGTGAGCCAGCAACTTCAGCAGCTCCTCCATCCTATAGACAGGAAACATATTAAAATGGATGGCATCCTTCGGTATGACATGTGAACTTAGACGGATGTGCTTGCCATATTATGCAAAAAGTACAAGGAAAAACCTACCGAAAGAGAAATGTATTATACTGTACCTCTGGTGAAAACACAGCACCTGCTGTGTTTTGTGCAATTCCTTCAACAAGTAGAGATGCCACACTGCTAAACATCATCCCAGTATTATCACAAGGATTCAACTTCGTCCCACTCAAATATGCTTCCACAACTGTCATCTAGACGATCAATTAGAAAAAATAATAAGATACAGAAGCACTTCACAAACTGAAGACATTACTGATTATATGCAGTGCAGCAGTGGAGTACATAGAGCATTTTTCTTTTCTTTTTCTGTGAGGAGTGCCTATTGACTTTACAAACCTTATTCAAGGTAAGAGTTCCAGTCTTGTCACTGCAAATCGTGGTCGCCGACCCCATTGTTTCGCAAGATGAAAGTCGTCTCACCTGTATGCGAAACCAAAAACACAGATTTATACTGGAGTAAAGGTTTTTCTTTGTAAATCTCTTTGTATGCATTACCAGAGCCTTGTCTCGCATCATCTTTCGCATTGAATATGCAAGGCTGAAAGAAAACCAGCACCAGTTTAATGCACCTATTCATCTCTAAGGAATTTGTATAAAAAAGGTAAAAGATGCGTACGTCAATGTTACTGCTAAAGGGAGTCCTTCAGGCACAGCAACAACCACAATAGTTACCTACGGTGACAAATGCTGCAGAATCAGCTCACTTGGAAAGAATTGATGCTCCTCATCATCATAGTAATTAAGCAAGAAAACTTGGTTAGGATTACATACAGCAACTGTAAAAATACTGATTGCCCCCATAAATCCCTGTTTTGCACCAGTAGTCCCAGCCACAAATGCAGTAGTTCCATCTGGATTATTGCTATGCCCGGTAAAATATCTGCATTTTAGATGGAAGGTGACCATGAGAAGCATATCCACGAAATGTAGAATATTTACTTAAAGTGCACCATAACAATGAACGAATGTACCAGAAAACCACCTTATCCAAAGTACGACAAGGACAACACCAGCAACTGATAAACCCACGATACCAATTAAAGTAGCGACACCATTCAAGCGCACCTGCTCCACAGTTTGAACAAGTGGGAACACCGTCATAAAATATAAACAAAAAGGTCAATATAAGTTGACACTATTCTCTGCGTGGTACATACCATGAAAAATTAATTAACTTGTCGTAAAAAACGAACATAAGAAATTAACCTGCAACGGGGTTTCTTCACCAATATCTTCTGAAAGATTGGCCATCAACGTACCCCATTCAGTATTAGTACCCACGCCTGTTACCTATATGTTTATGGAATGAATGAGATGCTAACAAATTATAGAAAATACACCGGTAGCCACACAATTGTGTAATACGAAAGCACAAGCTGAACACTTCATGTACTTGGAAGGCTCAACCAAGTGATACTCACCAACATAGAGCCATAGCCATCTGCGACCTTGCAACCGGACATCAACATAGGTGCCTTCTGGTCCTTATGAACCTGACATTAGTATAACATACTTGAACATTTAAGAAGGCAGATTTCAGAAAACAATAATTATTGGCCTTTTCCTTTTTATCAACACTTACAATTTTGGACTCTCCCGTCATACTTGATTCGTCTATTGCAAGAGAATGACCAGATATCAGGACACCATCTGCAGGGACCTGAAGGTCAAATAATGCATGTAATCACGTCAATCTGACAAAAATAGCTCAAATGTAGACAAAAGGTGGAATATGTGATGAATGCATTACTTGATCACCAATTTTGAGGGGAACAACATCGCCAACCACAAGGTCAAATATTGAAGCTCCTACTCTCTTACCACCTCTGATAACCTAATTATTAGTCACGATAAATCATGCACTGCCAATGAGTCGCAGTCCCAAACAAAAAAAGTACACTCTAAAATTATCAGGATGAACATACTCACCTCAACTTGTATGTTTTGTTTCTCCTCGTTCAGATGTTGAAACTGAAGAGATTGTCTATAATCACTGGTTGCTAAAATGGTTGTGAAGAAATAAATATCAGAGCACGATTATTTCCAGTACAGCAACATGTATGCAAATCACTGACGCCATATATAATATCAGAGCACGATTATTTCCAGTACAGCAACATGTTTTTGCCTAATATCTTAAGGTTTTCTATGAACTGGTTAGTGCATTACAATCGTTACCATGTCAGAGCAAAAGGTTCTGAGTCTGACAGCCAGCAGCTCATTTTACTTCATTCTTAAAAGAAAGGTGCCACTGTGAAAATACCGGGGGTGACTCACAACACTGACACCATTTGAGCAGATGCATTGTTCAAGAAAATTTGCACAGGTGCATCCTGCCTACATGTGAATCCCAATAGCACTACAACACATCCAGTCTACAATGTAGGCCTATAATCCCCGATGTGAGGGAGGGTGTTGAAATATCAGTATAACTGCCACTTCCCTTGACAACTTAAGGTTTTGTATGAGCTGATTAGTGCACAAAACTCAATAACAATAGGAGAGAAAAGAATAAAAATAGAACATACTGTTATTACCTGTAACAAATATCACAAGAAAAACAGCAAAGAATATGCTTCCACCATCATACCATCCATCTTTTACACCCTAAATAAAGCGTCAATGGTGAAACCAAAATAGGAATAAGTATTATGAAATTGAACCATTCTTACAGTGTAAAGACAAGACAAAATGAATACATGAAGAAAGGAGCCAAGGTAAATCATAATGTCATGAAGTACCTCTGTTGCCATGCCCAATGATAATGATATAGCAGCAGCTACCATTAGAATCACAAGAGTTAAATCCTGACAAGCTTCAAATACAAAGCGCTGCAAATAATAATTTGCTAGATATTAAACTTGATGATATATGGATTTAAGGCTCAGAAGTTCCATAAGGAAGAGTAAACTTCACATGGTGCGCATGTATGCTCTAAGTTCTGACGCTGCAAAAGTATATTTGTTCCCGCAATCACTACATATACATTCAGCTTTAATAAATTTATACTTGTCATAGAAAAATAGTTTCACATCATGAAATACTTTTCATTTACCCCTACAGCCCACAAGAGAACAAGAACAATGAACAATAAGACAAGGCACGCCGGAAAAAGTTACTGCCATAGCATAAGGAAAACTGCGTACCCATATGCTTTTTCTTTTCTTGCACGGATAGGTGTTTGCCCCGAAAATGTCTCTTCTCTGCAACAGCTCGTCCTCATTTGAGCTAACTCCTCTGTCTAAATTACTCTTTAGTAAATCCGAAAGCCCACTGACCTGCGAGGACATGCCATTAGAGATATATGAGTAAAAAATAAAAAGGGTGTCAATCCAGGTGAAATTCATTTGAACCTACCCCTCCAACCTCCTGAAGCATAATTGCCTCATGGTCTCTGTTCAACATTACAAGCTTTTCCAGATCAATTGGAAATCTCTGAGAGAGTGACTCAAATTTTGTACCATCGTAAGATTCTGTTTGATCAAACAGAATTATATCAACTATAATTTAGACTATCAAACTAAAAACAAGATAAAGATGCATCTAACAGGAATAACTGGATTAAGATTTAATGAAATGAGATATATAAGGTATCATGTGTCTTGACTAAGCACACACACACTTCACAAAAACAAATACTACATAGGTGGCCAAATAACCAGAAATATGCGGAAGAAGAAGTAAGCTAAAGGTTGCTAAGATGGGTGTCCATGGCATATTTTCAGTTCAAATGTGAAAAGTTATCATCACATAACAATGGATATTAAATGGATCAATGAATCGTGTGGATGTGTCCAATATTGCCACAGTGTTTACATGTAAATATGGTCCTTCAGGGTGATGCATCACCATTTTGTTAGGAAATGTGTGCAATCATCCAACCATATAGCGACTAGCAGGAAACTGGAGATTGTACCTTGTAGCGCCTTTTGACCAGCGTTTTTGAAAAGGAATACTGCCTGAAGAATCCAAATATAGAATGAGCAAACGTTATACGTCAATGAGAAGCATCATTTGTCTACTGGCAGACGCCACGTTACTTACCCGTATAACTTGTGCATGAGCTCGTATAATTCTTCTCAAGTTTTCTCTCTCTTCATCCCTCGCGAGATCTAGAGTATATCTAAAACGACGTGAAGCGTTGAGCACGAGAGCAATTTGCTGAAACGAGGGAGAAAAGGCAATGCTGTAAGTAATAATATAAGATGAAACATGAAGTAAAAAAATACCACATTCCTATACATCACACTTTATGTTTTTCTTGAGAATTCTCATTGGTGATATGGAACATCAAAGCCCCTACAGTTTAAAATTTATTCCAGTACTACCTAAAGAAAAATATAGCCTAACAAACTTTCCAGATTCTGATGTATCTAGACTGGGGGTAGCATCCTCCTACTTTATACAAGTTTACCCGTAAGCTTCACAATGATCAATGGTGTGGTTTAACATCATTATAACCCTGAGGCAGTCATTATAAGATACCGAAACCGAACTGCAACAGTTATCATCTCAAAAAACTGCAACAGTTACACAAGGCACTCCAATTTAGAAATATATGGGCAGAACATACAGACACAACAGATATATGAAGTAGCTGATGCAACATCCTGGTGCACATGAATCAACGAACATTCACCCACAGAGTTTCTCAGCACATTAAGTCATTGCTCGTAAATTCAACCACTCCTTGTTTAAAAAAAATCGATTAATCCAGCCCTCCGCCATTATCAGGCATTCGTGATTCATCCATCAGAAGCTCAGAGCTGCTTGATGCAGTGATGATTGAACGGCATTAGTGACAGATCGATCAAGCAGATGCCCGTTCAAGGGAACCCAAAAACCCCAATGTAAGAAGCGACGTTGTGGAGGCCAAACCGCAAAACAGATACGGACTATATCGTGGTGTGCACATGGATTTTCCGCAATTTCATCCCCAACCTCCAGCCCGAAAAGAAAACCCCCTACTACGTACTAAAATTTGAAACGAAAGGAGGAGCGGCAGCGAGGAAATGGCGAAGATGACATACGTACCCTCCACCGGCGCAGGCGATCGCGCGGGGCGTTCTTGCCGGGTATGTCGAACGCGCAGATATCCTCTCCCTCCGTCTCCCGGTCCTCCTCGTCAACCGGCACGGCGACCTCCGGCGGCGGCGACGCCATTCCGTGCCGCGGTCGGTCGCAGGAGAGACGACACCGAGCCGCCGGCCCAGCGGAAGATTGTGTAGCTCAGCGGGGGCGGCGCGATCGCCTCACCTCGGTTTTCGCGTGCGCCCCAACTGTGTGTTGTTGTTGTTGTTGTTCAGTGACAGCAGCAGAGTCTCCTGTGCTGTCCAGAGTGCGCGCGTTTCCGCCTGCGTATTTATCGGGGGAGCGAAGCTTCGCGGAAGGCACCGCGCTTGACTGGCGAGTGGATGGCACTTGTCCTCGGGTACTTCGGGTGGGGGTGGATAGCAAATTTTGCGGCTGTCGCGGTGACTGACAGGTCAGGGGCAGGACGGGATGGGCCCACGTGGAGATGCATTGCGACCTGTATTTGCGAAACAACTCATGGTTGTGTTTTGTTCTCTCTCCGTTCACTTTAACTGTGTTTGGTTGCATCCTACCATGGTTGTTCTCCTCTGATGCATGTATGCTGAGTGTAGACATGCTAAGTACATATGTGCTAAGATGGTCATATGTGTGCATAACTTCTTGGCCTAACATCTTTTTGTTTTACTTCCTCTTTTTCTTCATGGGACGGTAAGTTGTTTGTTATTTTAGTCCTTTTGTATATTATTGCCAGTATGTTAACTTATTCGTCCCACGACGTCCCACATGCTCAAGAGCAGCATGACTACGTAAGTAAATTCATGTTGCACTTACACCCAAGGACTAAAGTACATACAATTCAAGATGTAATCATGCATAATACATGACTGCCAAGTGGAGAATTGTCATTTTCATGAACTAAAATCACTCGTGTGTCAACATAAATCATTTTGTGGTAGCTCCTTCCGAAGGGAGAAAAGAAAACACAACACAAAGTTTTTTAAATAATAATATGTAGCAACGTTTTACTCCCTCCGTTTTTTTACTCTGCATATTAAATTTGTCTCAAGTCAAAATTTATAAAATTTTGACCAAATTTATATTAAAGATATTAAATAAATACAGTATGAAACTATATTCCACATGAATCCAATGTGATATTTTTTTGGTATTGATAATATTGAAATTTTTTCTACAAACTTCTTGGTTCAACTGAAAAGAATGTTTATAAATTTATCTAAAATCAAGCGTTGTACAGTTTGAGCAAGTTGTAGGAAAAGCTATCAAGAGTTACAATACCTATATTTTCTTATTGTATCGATTTAGTAATGTACAATTGTTGATGAATTTTCCTAAAAACTTGATCAAACAATGCCTTAAGACAAAATTTACGAGACTTGTTTCCAGAGACGGAGGGGCTACTCTTCACTCGCTCGTCCTTGCCTGGCTACAAAGCCATAATGACAGGTACCCAAGTCCTATCCTACGCATGCTTGGCTGTATAAAAAAGAGTCGTATGCATGCATGCTTGACGGCACAAGATGGTAAGCATAGGTCTCACCCAAAGCTGGAGCATCGTTTTGTAGTCTTGCCCAAGGCACGGGGATAGATAATTAATTAGTGGAGCACATCCGAAAGCATACCAACAAGATCCTAGAAATGTCGAGCTCGCGGTTGCCTAGAAGTTCCTCTGGGAAGACCCACCGGGACTTGGATGTGCGTTTCTTCTAGTAGCAACCAAAGTCTAGGCTTACGTCTTGGCTGTGCATTTCTACTTCTGGGTTCTTGCTGGACAAAAATGGCCTTCTTCGTGTCCAGTTGGTAACTTGGAATGGTCCGTACCACCATGCATATTCCAAGATGCCGTGGCTGTCCGGTGTTTCCGTAAGAAAACTGCCTCCGGCTAATAGTATTTATTTGTCCAGAAAGGAATTCATGCCCCGCTGAAATTCTTCCCAACTATTCCCTCCGTCCCAAAATAAGTGACTCAACTTTGTACTAACTAAGGAAGTAATTAGCGCTTACAGCAGTTGTCATGAAATTCCTGAGTTCCAAACGAAGGCCTTGCACATGGTTCCTGAATTATTTGGACTCGAGGGTGACAGCTATTGCAATAATGCAAATCTCGAGGTGCGGTTGACTCGGGTCGTCTCTGATCCTGCAGGTCAAGTCATGCCAGCATCAGCTGTCCTTGCCTGACCATAGCGTTTCCTGGAAACTCCCTACCATGAATGATCGATCATACAGAGAACAGGCAGGACCAACTTCCCAGCCCAGAGGCGAGCTCAAAGAGAACGGCAAGGCAGGAAAAGGACATGACAAGAGAGCTGGGCACGCCTTCCATGGTAATTCCCTCAACCAAACACAACAAGTTACATCGACTCAACTTTGAGCAATACAATGGCGCCATGCGTCCAGCTATCATCGACTCAACAACTTACAACGGCGCTGTCTGTGTGTCCAGCCAGCCACCAATTCAATCCTATCTACATACAACCCAATCACTATTGTACATGTACACACAACCTCTCAGGGAAAGGAAAACAAAAAACTCTCCAGGTGGAAAACCTCCGAGGAGGATCCACGGGTCTATGATGGCGAATATCACCACTGTTGCGGGTCATTTTTGGTAGAGACCACAAAAAATGAAAGCATGAATCAGGCTCTGCGCCCTCTTCGTTTGTTCGGGGTCTCCACATATAATAACTGTTGAATTTGTATCTCCGGGCTTTGGATCATGTACTGTAATTTCAGCGCCGGATATCTGAAAGGTAGGCAACACTGTCAGCCCTGTGGCCGGATGCTCCTTAAACGGGTTACATAGAGTTTACGGCTAGAGAGCCAGAGGCAGCCAGGACTTAAGACTGTTTCAAGTGAGTTTACAAGAGTGATAAAAGGCTGAAATATATGCAAGTGATATGCACGGACTGTGTTGTGGCATTAAGAGTTAAGACAAAACGACAAGCCAACATTTATACGATGAGCACAAGGTAACATGGGACAAGTATCGTTTAATCTGATTTAGGTAAACAATAAAGAAGAGTGCAAGTACCTTCTTTATCTCAGCGAGGTCACTGTCATTGGCTCCACAAACAAAACCTATGTACTTGCAAGGAATGACAACTTCAGTTGTTGTAGTTGCTGGTGTAGCCACTTGGTTTTCACTGCTGATGATGTCAGAAAAATGGTGTTAATTTCTTCAAGAAAAGGATCACTCCTACAGATTCATTTATCAATGGACTAGAACTTCCACATAGATTGTATACATTGTATTTTGAACAAAAAGATATCATCTGATGGTAAATTCTAGTTACACAGCCAGAGTGTAATGATTAAAAAAGAATGCAGAAAGCTGAATCAAACAGTTAGTATTGAACTTACCTTGCCCCTGGTCCCTTTCTGAAATCTACAGCTGGTACTATATCAGGCATGCTTCTTGGAGCGTCAGTTGCTGGTGCCTGCACATGATAAGGGACCTGATTCTTATACATTCAACCACAGTGCCTAAATCAGCAATCTGATGTGCATACAAATGATGTTTTGAACAAAATCCAATGGCAGATCATCCTAAACTGCAACCTTTACTGAGAGTTACTTGACAGTGGAAGTTCTTAATAGAGACCTTTGTGCACAATATGCTACCAACAACATGCTAAATTAGTTATGCTTATGTCAAACAGCATTCTCCATGTACTAACCTCAGGAGCCCAGGTTCTTGGTGATGGCTGCTCAACAAAAGGACGAGGACCTCCTTGTTCACAACCATACGGGTAGGGCATCCTATCAGCACTCATGTGTTCCATTGGATGTGAAGGAGGTGGGCCAGGTGGTCGATGATCTGCCACATCAAAAGGACCCATAGGAGGATTAGGTCTGAAAGGATGCATAGGATAGGGAGGCATGCCTCCACTGTGATGTGGTGGAGCTTCTTGTCTTGATTGATGATGAGAAGGGTTCCCAACAGGTGGATACGGAGGCATGCCTCCACTAGGATGTGGCTTCGGGGGAATGATGAGATCTCTAATCCTCCCAGCGATATGACGCAATGCATCTTGGATGGACTGAAAGCTACCGGTGACCTGCAACAAGGGCTCGAGAAAGTTATAGTCTGAACTGCATCTACTCAACAATCCTCCTTAAGTGATCTTCTATTTTCCTCTCTTCTGGGTGATCCTATATTTGTTAAGCATGATATCAAAATAGATGACTGACGCACATATGCATCATAAGTGTATTTTCTTAGAAGGAAGGTTCAAGGGAAACAATGTGAAGGAACCAACTAACTCAGATCATGTTCCAAATGGAGGACTTGGAGCACAAAATACGTAGTAGTTAAGAAATTACCATGAAAGAGTTGCAGCATAGCTACAGTACATGAACGGGAAATATTAGTTCTCTTAAACTACTTCACAGTACAAAGGTATACTGTAGTTCACTTTGTATCCTGGTGTACGTTAAAAAAGGTAGAAAAAAATATTAAATATTCAACACAAGACCTTTTGCTAATACAACTTCAAGTTGACGCGTACTATTATTTTCATGGTAGTTAAGAAATTACCATGAAAGAGTTGCAGCATAACTACAGTACATGAACGAAGAAAATATTAGTTCTCTTATACTACTTCACAGGACAAAGGCATCCTGCAGTTACCTTTTTTTTGAGAGAGAAAATGTACTATGTAGTTCTCTTTGAATCCTGATGTACGTTAAAAAAGGTAGAAATAACTTTTAAATATTCAACGCGAGACCTTTTGCTAATACAACTTGAAGCTGATGCATGCTGTTATTTCCATTTCATACTAAATGAACATTCTTAATACATTGCATTATTTGCTGTGGAGTAAACTAAGTTTACACTCAATGATGAAGCTTCAGTGCTTTTAAGGAAAATACACCAATAGACAATCCATCTAACACAGTTTCATTCAGTTAAGACTCTGACACTTCAGATCAACCATCTTTAGTACCCAGCACTTTTTTTCTCTACGACCCTATATGCATGCAACCCCAAGCCCACCCACGCGGGTTCCCGGCATATTAGCAAACTATAAAAAGGGCATGTAACCTAGAGATAACTGTGATGTCCACGAGATCGAAACATACAAAGGCACGAAAAGTCAAAAGCTGGAGTGGTTGATTAGTGGAGCTGGAACATACCTGAACCAGCTCTTCATTTCGTTGTGCACATCTTGGAATTTGTTCATTCCCAAAAATTCGGATGCTGGCTCCTGTTACCTTCCTCATCTCTGCAATTATGGATCCACCTTTGCCAAGTAGGCAACCAATATGCTGCGCTGGAACAAGAAGCCTGGCAGGTACAGAAGAACTTTTATCCATAGACGCCTCCGAGATTTTAGAATATACCCGAATCAATGCGTCCTGAGATGGAGAATGCATCATCTCAGAATTCTGCACAAACAAAAATTGCATCCATCAATAAAATTTCGGACAACAGATAATGAATGGACAAAGTAAATCCCCATATCCTTGTCAATACTGGCAGGATAGAGCCAGCATCCAACTTGCTGTGCATTGTCATGATATGCAAGTATTCACCAAGACGCAGATCCATACAAAAAATGTTTCCCACAGGAAATATAAGAATTTCATTACTTGAAACTTTATAAGAGGAAAATGAGTGATTCTTTCTAAGTTATGAGGAGAAAGTAAGAGCCACACCTCACGCGCAGAGATCACAATTATACGTTCATCCGAATCAGCAACAGGGTCTATAACCTTGACTGAAGCACCAGTTTCACTCTGTAATGCACGGATAGTGGAACCGCCTTTTCCAATTACGCCGCCCACCATGTCATTTAAACATATCATTCTGAACATTATCTCTTGTTCAACAAAGAATCTAGGACCAGGGGCAGCACCGTTGCTTGAAAAAATCCTTGCATGATAGTCAGGAACATGTGGTGGTGGTAAATAGCTTCTTTGAGAATGAGGATCCACACCAGGTGGACAACCAACTCCACTGCCTGGAGGCCCGAATGGTCTTCCAGATGGAAAATTGCTTGTGTCTGGCCTAGGATTATCTTGGAGGCAGGTTGAAACCAATAAAAGTGCTTTCTTTGCTGCAGAAAAGCTCCCACTTATCTAACAGGAAAACATCATCATGTTAGAATAAGGTGAAATCAAAAGATTAAATATCCAGGTTAAAGCTTAACATGCCAATATAACAGCAAATCTTGATTTCACGAGCACCGCAAAACTAAGAAAAGCCATTACCAGTTAAATATAACAACAGGTAGAACTGGTTAATCTCCAAGCAATCCACACAAGTATTTTAGAAATTGCAACTCTTCTTGCCTGATGGTTTGGTGAGAGAAAAAAAAAAGACTGCTTGTGTAAAAGGTTCACAAGTAGAGGGGTGGGACTCGATCATAATGAACTCGACATCTCTGCAAACGTATCATCGATAAGACAGTTTTGTTCAGAAATCACAAGAATGAGCTCACTTTAGGTGCCCAACTATGAATTAAATTAGAGCCAAGTACAAAGCAAGCAAGATTAGTTCATTCAGAGCCCATTTTCTAATACGGGCACATGTATTTGAGGTACAAGAAGACCATGACCTTTAACATAAACCAACCATAGATTATTTAGATGCCTACCAAAATCATCATGCTAGAACGGTGTCTTCTTTCCAGCATTCTATGATATTCCAATTCGCAGCATATGGTCAAGTTCATTCACAAGCAAGCATATTAGTATTTTGAGCAAAACCATGCCAACTCAGGCACACAACCACATTCTAATACTATGTCTCATTCTATGCTTTCAGCTCACCACCCAGAGAAAACCTCTCATTCTAAAATTGACTCCTAGTGCAGAATCATCATTGTTCCACATCATATCCAGAATTACAACCATTACATCAACATAAATCAAACGGTCAACATATTTGGAAAATGAGCGCCTTGCATGATGGGGTGTGAACAGTGGAACACATACAGTTGAGCACGCCCTCCTGCTGAAATTCCTCAAAAGAGTCATCCTTTCATGCCAGATGCATAACCGTGTCCTCGTCAAAAGACATGTGATATTGTGATGCACCCCAGGGAACTAACCTACACCACATCTGCAAGTTGCACCGTCCTACATGTCCCTCATGAAGTGCGCAACCCACGCCCTGGGGCCAAACAACACAGTGGCATGATGGACTAATCATCCTTGGAGTGATGGTGGAGGGAGGCATGGGATTGTGACTGGGCACAGTTGAAGAGCACGTTGGAGGAGAAGGAGACAACAGGCTTTCGAGCCCCGGGACAAAGAGGTTGAGGGTCAGGAGGGAGTCATTGCTGACAAGGGCAAAGTGCAGTGAGGAAGCGGCATCCGTGGAGCAGGCTGAAGCTAATGGTGAAACCTGGCGCCAAGGCCTTGAACAACAAGATCACAACGACGGTATGGATTCAATGGGTTCACACAGCCAGACAGGGCAAGACCATGATATGCATGAAAGTTCATAGAGAAGGGGATGACGTTTTTGATCTGGATCTCCTAAAGGCTGTCGGGGTTAGCAACAAATCCACAAAAGAGCATGTAAACTTGAGCCTGAGAAATGCAGGTAATCAGCAGTGGGCCTTCCATCGATAAGATGGTGTTCAAACGAACGGCATCAGTTCATGGCTTCATGCTCAACGGTCTGCTTGGGTATGGGAAGGCAGCCATTTCAGGCAGGTGGTTGTGTCCTGATGTAGAGGAGGCCATCGAAATGTTCATTGAATGTTCAGGATATCAGTAATTCTTAGCATATCGGTCAGGTGCTGGGTAGGGATTAATCAGCTTATCGGTCTATTAACTGTATTTATTTGTAACCCATTATTGGTAGCTTAACTAGGGCCATATCTATATATCATAGGCTGCATCTGAAGAAAAAAATCAATGTTGGGGTACTTGCTGCAGTAGAAGCAGCTGTAGATTGCTACAGATGCCAAATCCACCACATCAGTACATACCAGATACTATAGGATAACAGCACAGCAGCAGAACAGCAGGAGGAGAGGAGTTTACCTCGCTGCCTGGCGACGCCATGGACACAGGACAGGAGGAGCAGGCGATGAAGCAGCTGGAGGAGTGGAGATCTGTCTGCTGGGGGCCGTGCTGGCAGCTGCTAGGGAGGGGATCTTGCTGCTCGGGGAAGGGACAGTGCCGCTGGGTGCTCAGGGAGGGGACGGCGCTGGCGGCTGCTAGGGTTAGGGGCGGCGGCTGCTCCTCCATGAGTGGGAGGAAAAGGAGAATGAGTGGGAGAAGGGAGAAGGGAGGGAATGGGCTAACCTAATGCGTAGGCGGCTGTGGGAGAAGGGAGGAACGGGCTAACCTAATGTGCGGGCGGCTGCGGAAGAAGGGAGGGAACGGGCTAAATTTGGGCCAAAATGCCCAGGCAGTCGATCGGCCCAGCTGATAATTCGGTCTGACAGACGATTAATCAGCTTCACAGACCAATAAATCGGCCCACCCAGTTAATTGCACAAATAGGTGCTTTTCGTATCGGCAGGTGGCCGAGATACAATTAAGAATTAACTGTCCGATATGCCAGGTAACTGGCTGATGTTTTGACACAGAGTCTCCAGGCATTATTTTTACATTTGATGGTTAATGCTGCAGATAAGGACATTTCCTTTCAGTATTTAGAAAATCAGGAATCATCACACGTGAACGTGCATAGAGTAGTCTCATAGAGCGACTGGCTCCCCTCCACATAATCAGCTGAGTGCTTGTGGCAGCGCCATGTGATTGCCCTGAATGCCAACGTCACAGGGAAGTGGCAGCGGCTGCGCGAACATCGCACGGTGTGTGGACGCACTGTAGTGAATTTCTTAGTAAATTGCTTAACATCTTTATACATACCTAATTGAGTGACTCAAATCGCTCAACGCATTCTTTGTAACACATAACTAATATTGATAATTACCTACAAAATGCACTCCAAAGTGGCAAATGACAATCCTAATCTCATTTTCCTTACAAAATTTAATTGCACAGTTCAAGCAAGCATTTAAATGGCAATCCTAAACCATACTAATTTCTTACTGAATTTAAGTGTACAATTTAAAGATTGCCGGCACAGGCACGGCACTGGTTTCATGGACTATACCCCACCAAGCAACACCCAGATTCATTCATCTTTGCATACAAAAAAGGCTAGGGAGTTGAGATGCGTACATGGATGAGCTCGTCCCCCTGCAAGGCGCAGGGGGGCACCTGCTCCCTGCTCCGGAAGACCCTGATCTGGGCGCCGCTCTCCAGCCGCATCCGCTCCACCGTCTTCCCGCCCTTCCCCAGCACGCAGCCCACCTGCCCCCCGGCCGCCAGCATCCGGCAGCCCACGACGCCGGCCACCTCCTTCTCCTCCCCCTCCTCCCCCGCCTCGTCGCCTCCGACCCTGTGGCCCACCACCCGCTCCCACACCCTCACGGCCGCGGCCGGCGCATCAGGCCCGGATACGACGAGCACGGCCTCGTCCCCCACGGGGGGGTGCTCCACGTGGAGGTCGCTCGCGGGGCAGAGGGCGGCGGCGCGGGTGGCCGGGCAGAGGAGGCGGAGCGTGATGCTGGGGCGCTTGGCCGGCGGGGATGGGTTCGAGGAGGAGCCGGGGGTTGCGGGGGCGGCCGCGCCGCCGGCGCCGGCCGGGGCGGAGCTGGGGGGGATTTCCATAGGGTCGGACGGTTGAGCTAAAACCCTACTGATCCTCACAAAGAAAACCCGCTGACCGCGTCAGTTGGGCTGCGCCGTTGACTGCACGGTATCCACCGTGCGATTGAACTTCGAAGGATCGGATCCGGCACTCACATCACCTGACACACTCAGAAACTCCTCTAGGAGTAGTTTTTTTATTAGGGCATCTTCAACAGTTGTGAGATAGGTATTGGTAAATTTGCCACCTAGAACATAGTGATGATGTGGCATGTATTAAATATAGAGAGAGAGCAAAGTTGTATGTAGATTAACCAACAACCTTTGCACAAGCTTCAAGGTGAAATAGAGAGCAATCATATTTATTGTCTCACCATCTATTGGATAGCTTACATACAACCCATTGGAGTAGTTGTATGATAGCTTGTTGGTTGATGACATGGACATTTTACCAACAAGACTAACATACAACCTGTTGGAGATGCCCTTGGTGATGAATCATACGATGTGTATTGGAATTAAATATAGGTGTGTCTAGGTAGATTTAATCAAGTCTTAGTCAAGTGACATACTAGTACTGTATATAAAAAGAAAAAAAATATACGAATCTCCATGCAAGATCAAAAGAATATAGCATTGACTGAGACATAACAAAGTCTCAGTCGACTAAGACTTAGCAAAACTGATTAAATATGCTAAATCACACTAGCATCAAGCCAAACCCTGGATGTATGAAGTTGAATGTCGCATCAATTTATGTGGATTCATGCGTGTGAGCGATGGATATTCTGAGAGACGCAAACGGCTCTTTTTGTTGTTGGCAAGTGCGTTTTCTATTCGTATGCAGTGGATGCAACAATTATGAAGGCGCTTGCCATGAAGGATGGACTTTACCATGCAAATTCCCTCGGCATTAACACATTAGAAGCGGAGTCTAACTCTGTAGAAGTTTTTTTTTTAGAACACGCAGGAGATCTGTGTACCAATATATTAAGATAGAGATCAAACACAATTTACAAGGGTTTTGGGTCAGCGCCACAGGTCGATCGCCATACCCTCGATGCCACCTGGGCACAGGCTATGTCGTGATAACTCTCTTAAGACTACCGTTCCCCACCTTCCACCACTCATAGCAAGTGTCTCTAATAGTGTCGCCCATAATGTGTGGCGGTCGAGATTTGTTTTTGAAGACTTCGTGATTGCGTTCACGCCAAATGCATCGCGATGTACATAGGAAGACTGGGTTGATGCCCTTCCATAGGTTCGATAGAATGGAGGGCTGAATCCCAAGCCACCCGGACTATAGCTCGCTATTGCTGGTTGGCGCATGGTTGAGCAGACCGATCCAGTGGTGGGTGATTGACCAAACCTCGCACGCATAGACACAATGCAACAAAAGATGCTTGATTGTATCTTGTTCCTGGCAGCAGAGAGGACAAGCGACCTGGTGGGGGGGAGGCTCTTCTGGCCAATCGATCGGAAGTCCAAGTCCGGTTACAAAGGACCAACCAGGCAAAGTATTTGAACTTCATTGGTGCCCATGGTTGCCAGATGAGAGCGTCCCATCCGCAACGAGTGCGCGCCACGAAAGTAGTGTCACAGGCTATTTTTGTGGAATGGGTGCCCGACAGAGTCCACTTCCAAGTCCATCAATCAGCGTGAGTGGCGAGGTGTTGCACCAATAGTTTGGCCCATAAGTCCAGGAACTGGCAAATGGCGTTCACGAATAGTCTTCCTCATAGTTCACGTACCTAACACGCGTTGGTAGGCCCTCCTGCACCGTTTGTGTGGCCAAGGCTCTTGGCTTGACCAATGATGGCAGGTCAGGCATGGTTTGGGGGATGTTGTAACCGTCGACTCAATGGTCCCGCCAAAAAGAGTGTTGGCGTCGCTACCAATATGGAATAAGGAGGAAGCCTGGAATATGGCCTTGGCATCATTAGAGATTTCTAGCAACGGTGGGTTCCACGGCAGAGCGTCGGTTGTCTTTGTCGTCCAAAGCTATTTCGATCATAGAGCGTCGTTCAGTGCTTTGAGGATATGGATTCCAAGGCCGCCTAGCTCCTTTGGAGTGCAAACATTGGCCCACGCCACATGGCATTTCCCATTGCGCGCACAATCATAGCCCGCCCAGAGGAATCCACGATGTATCTTGTCTGCCACTTTTAATAGCCATGGCGGTAGATCGAGTGCTAGCATATGGTAGATTTTCCCAGGGTTGTGAGCACAGAGTTGAGTAGCGCGAGCCGACCGTAGGTTGGGATGAGGTTGGTTTTCCACACCGGGAGCTGGTTTGCCAGAGAGTCCACAAGGGGCGTGAGGTCGGCCTTGAGAAGTTTCTTAGGAGATAGAGGTAGGCCCAGGCATTTGATCAGGAATTCCGTGGTGGCGCATGGGAAATTCATCGTAATTGCTTGCAAGTTCACGTCGTGGCAGCGTATAGGGACTATCACGCTCTTCGACATGTTAACCTGAAGCCCAGATGCGCCAACAAAGATGTGGAGTAGTTCGCATGTGCCTCTGAGATCCACCGGGTGTGGGCACATGAAAAGAGCCACATCGTCCGCGAAGAAGGACGACTGGTTCTTGATGCCCCACTTAGATATAGGAATGCGGGTCTCTTCTTGATCAAATATACTAAATAAAGCATTGAGAACGTCCATCACTAGCAGGAAGATCATGGGGGAGATGTGATCGCCTTGTCGTAGGCCGCATGCGTGCTCGAGAGGCTCGGTGGGGCTGCCATTAATGAGGACTCTTAGGAGGATGTGCGCAGCAGCAAAGCGATCAGATTGGTCAACTTGTAGCCAAAACCCCTATGTCGAAGAATTTCCAAGAGAAAGGGCTTGGCCACGGAGTCGAAGGCCTTGGACATGTCGAGCTTGAGGAGCAAAGAGGGCAATTTCTTTTGATGTAGCAATTTGACTGTCTGTTGGACCAGGAAGAAGTTGTCTTGGATCACGCGCCCCTTGATGAATGTGCT